>NC_045751.1:18691254-18694911 GCF_008692095.1 Etheostoma spectabile
CCACGATCAAATTTGCGTGATCGAGCGATTAATTTTTTTTAAAACGTCATTTTATAGAACGCTCCGGGTTTTTTGCAAAGCCAATCTACCACTCCGTCAACCCGTCTGCTCATGAGCCAGTCAGAGTAGTTCCCTGCACCCCGTGCACGTTAGTTTCTAGATGTAGACGTCACAGAGGACAGAGTAACGGGAGGAAAACTCAAGGTTTACCAGTTTACCAGTAAACACAACATTTGTCCCGTCTGTTGTTTTCAGACAACAGCAGTGAGCAGTGCTAGTAGCGTGTTAGTTGTTAGCTAGTTAGCGTCTGTTAGCTGTTAGCTCCTCTAGGACGCACGGTGCTAATGTCCTCGCATCCGCTGCAATGTTGTTTTTATGGATATGGTAATTTTGAGTACATGACCATTTCGTCTGTAAAGCCGTGCCCTGTGGGGATCTCTCCTCTTACTCTCCGCGCAGCCCGGCCACACAGCGGCCGCTGGTCCACGCTTCTGACTTTGTCTACAGTTTAAATTTTTATAACACAGCTGTATATTGTAAATATGAGGGGCAAACCTGTGTTTGTACCAGTGTTTCCGCTGGTAACTGCTATCGCGGCCGCCACGGCGAAGAACAAGAAGAAGTTATTGAATGCAAATAACTTCAGTGGGAGAGTAATAGTGTGAGACGGAGCGCTGGACTTGGACCGGGCCGAGATGTGACCCATGGCCAGAATATCATATTTCATAAAAATGCAGTGCAGTGACGTACAGACGTTTCATACATACGACGTGTGTTCCCTGCCACGACCCGTGCTGGACCCGTTCATAATGAGTCAGCCATGTCTCGGTGAGTAGCGTCCATCACACTCCCTCTCGCAGTTATAAACGCCTCTGTGACGTTAACATTTGTTTTGGTTAAAAATCAACAAATAATCGTGAGAATAATCGCGATCAAAATTTTGATCAAAGTAATCGTGATTATCATTTTGGCCATAATCGTGCAGCCCTACAGCACGGCTTTAAAGACACTAGAGACAAAATCTGAAAGGTTGTTCTCTTACCTTTGTTTGAACACATTCGGTGTAATTTACTATATAAGTCCATTCCACTTGGATGTCAGGAGGAGTCCAGTTGATAAGGAATTTATTCTTAGATTTATTGACTGTCCACTTAAGGGCAGGAGGTCTCACTGCATGGAGACAGACATTAAAGACATACAGAAAGTAGAGTCCAGTTATATACAATTAGGGCTGAACAATAAATCGCTTTCAATTGCGATTTAAAAGAATGCGATTAGCTAGTAGAACGTGAATATTTTGTGGAATGTTTGGTGTAACATTTGGATCAACATTTTTGATTCGGCTTGTTATCATTATATGTTATTTCAAAAGAGAAATGCTGGAATAATGTTAATTGTCACAGATTCTTTAATAAAAGAAGAACACTTATCGCTGGCAATTGATATCCATTTTCTCATCCTTAAGAATAAAGAGTTGTGTCTATTACACAGGGAATATTTAACTTTTTCAATTTTTTTTTTTTTAATTATCGCAAATAGAATCGTTATCGCAATATCCGGCAGACAAATAGCAATTTCATTTTCCCCCCAAATCATTCAGCCCTTTTAAACAATTGTTACATACTGTGAAAGGTCTCTTGAAAATTACATCAGAACAAGCCCACACACACACAACACACACACCACACACACACACACACACACACACACACACACACACACACACACACACACACACACACACACACACACACACACACACACACACACACACACACACACACACACACACCCAACACACACCACACACACACACACACACACACACACACACACCACACACACACACACCCACACCCACACCACACACACACACACACAACACACACAAACACACACACCACACCACAACACCACACTACACAAACACACACACACACACACACACACACACACACACACACACACACACACTTTATAAAGTAAATGGGGAAGTGTTATGTGTTTCAACAAACTGTTTCCTCCATAGGAGTCTTGTTCCTTAATTAGTACTAGTTAGTCCACATACCATGATTTCTAAGCTTTTTCTGGAAGGTGTTCCTGGCAAAGCTGTTGTTATGCGTTCCATTTATCAAGATCTCGATGGTCTGGCTGATGCTCGCCTCCAGATCACAAGCAGTCCTCACCCCTTCAGCGTACAGGGAGCACTCTCTTAGGTCGACGGTGGTCTTGTCGTTTGGAGAGACGGTGAAATCGTCCTTCCAGAAACTTGGAAAGATAGAGGAAAGTTAATTTACTTTCATGTTGCACAATATTCCTGAAATCCTAAAAGAATTAAATGAATTTCTCAATTCACTAATTCACTTACAAATATTTAATGAGCCCAATTCTTCAGAGATTATGCTTATCAAACCTGGCCAAGAGGACATTAAAAATACAACAGGAAACTGTTAAAGTGAAAGGAATAGTTTCACATTTTAATGGGATCATTACAATTCTTGTGTAAAATACGCAGCAAGCGCCAAAAGATGATTAGCTTAGCTTAGCATAACTGACTGAGAAAAATCATGAAGAAGTAGGAAAACCATGATTTGTGGTGTTACAGGAAGTTAGGAGGTGTAACCATTTCTTGGCCAGTTGCAGTGACATCCTGGTTGCTTGGCAACCTAATGTGTACAACGAGACTAAAGAGAGTCACTGCAGCTAGCCAAGAAATGGTTACACTACATAAAGGTTCATCTATTATTGTCATTGTCTGTTGATCATTTTCTCGATTATACAATTCGTTGTTTAGTCTATAAAATGTCCCAAAGTGGTGAAAAAAGTCGGATAGTGTTTCCCAAAGCCCAAGATGTTTTCCTTCCACCAACTAGTCCAGTCAAATACCACAAAGTCTTTTCCCCAGATTTCAGAGGAGAGTGTGGGCTTACAAACACTGATTTCTTCAGGTTCCTTCAAATCAGATGAAAGTTTGAGAAAAATCGCTATCTGCAATAGAACAGCATCTCATCAGGGTTCAATTAGGTGAATATGGAAGCACACAACACTTAGTAAATCAAAGCATAATGGGAGCCAGAGCTCAGGCAATCTATCTTCCTTGAACCCTGGGTTAAAATCTGTTCTGAAGCACACAGAAACTTCCTCCAATAGCTCCAATGAGTAGAAAATGGTAGTAAGTTACTTTAGAACACCACACATAACAGGAAGGTATAGTTCTTCAAGTTGCTGCTGAGTCAAACTTTGTCCACACCTTTTGGTCCTGTGGGAAACTTAAGAACTACTGGGATGATATCTACTCTGCATCTGTGGATATTTTGAACATAGAGAGCGAACATAAGGATCCGTTGTTTGCTTTGTTGGGAGTGACCCCTGACGGTTTTGAAGAAGGGATGAAATATACCTTCTGCAAATCCTTCTTGCTGCAGCCATTAAGGGTATCCCTTTAAATGGGCTGAAGCCCACTGTTCTAACATTTCAGTAGTGGAAGGAGCGGGTGTGGGCGCTCTACAGAATTGATGACATAACCCACAACTTGACGCTCCAGAGGGATACACTTCTGAAGAGATGGACCCATCTTACGAAGACAGCAATCACCCCTGGTCCTGTCAGATTCATTATCTAACCATATGTCTGTGCAAACGATTATTATTATTATTA
>NC_045751.1:18694921-18695496 GCF_008692095.1 Etheostoma spectabile
TTTTTTTTTTTTTTTTTTTAAAGATGACGTCCTCTAATTTCTTGTTTTGTCCACAACTAAAAGATATTCAGTTTACTGTCGTAGAGGAGAGAAAAAAGTAGAAAATATTCACATTTATAAAGCTGGAATTTTTTTATGACTCGGTTTTCAAATCAGTTGGCAATTATTTTAATAGTAAACAACTAATTGATTAATCAATTCATCTTTTCAGCTCTGGTTTGAACTATTTTGTGCAATTAAAGAGTTTTCAAAACTTTATGGAGAAGTCTGGAGCTGGCAGGCTGCATTGTCTTATCGTTTAATTTACTCAGACGGTATGCATTCATTTAACGATGTGAATTACGAAATGATCCGAGAGCATTCCCCAAACACATGATAGTGATTTGCCGTTGTTCTGTCCCACAGCATGCTGTCTGCCTCACCCAGGACTGTTTAAGCACTGGTGTTATTAAAGTGCTCATATTATGCTTCTCCCCTTTCCTTTACTGTGTTGTATATATCTTTTGTGTGCATGTTATAGGTTTACAAAGTGAAAAAATCCAAAGTCCACCCCAAAGGGACTTACCATCTCCAAC
>NC_045751.1:18695506-18695640 GCF_008692095.1 Etheostoma spectabile
GTTCACAAACAGCTCTATTGTAGTCCAGCCTTTACGTGCGTCACTTTGTAACACAGTATAATGCTCGCCTAGCTGCTAACATGGGACGCCCTCATACTCTGCTTCTGACTGGCTAGTAGTCCTTACCTAGCTAC
>NC_045751.1:18695650-18714039 GCF_008692095.1 Etheostoma spectabile
TGACTCCCAACAAAGATGGAACAGAAGTGAGATGTCTCACTCTGTAGATAAAACAGAGAGCTCAACACAAAAGAGGAGTTGCAGCTACAGTATGTGCGGTACAACAAAAATAAGGTGTTTTTTTGAAAATTAAACCACGTAAACCTATTCTGGTACAACCGCTAAATACAATTATGAACCTGGAAATGAGCATAATATGAGCACTTTAAGTATCTGACCATCTAGCTCAATTGTATCTGTGACAGTGAATTGGTTGATAGCCATTGTTTTTTTCCAACCTTCCGATCCAACTGTTTGCATTTGATGGTGAACAACATCTATGTGGACATCAGCTTTGGATTGCTGGTTATGCCCACGGCTGTTGGCAAAGAGGTTGCACTACATTTCCTAAGATTGGCTTTGGCCTTGGCGAATAAGCGTCATAATGTCTGAACTCAAAATGTCACCTGTCCGATGTCTGGACTGATAAAGATCTGAGTCATTTATCATCAATTTAACCCTACTTTCACTTGGGACTAGTAACTCTTATGAGATGAAACCAAAATGAACCGCTGCATATCAGGAAATATTGCAATCGATATCTTACATATGTTGTGTAATAGTGAGGTTTTGTTTACTAATATTACTCTGAGACAGCTTTGACCTACAGCATTGCTCCCCAATGTTGTTTTGTTAAAAAAAAACTTTTAAAAAACACATACCGATAGTAAAACTTTAGATCTGGAGCATGACTGCCCGGGAGCCAGGAGCAGTGAGTTTGTTTAGCGGAATGGATGTAGCACTCCAAATTCTTCACCAGCTCTGAAAGGAAAAGAGACACATACACTTATCTTACTATACAGATACACTGATGGAAATAAATGGATCAAAGCTCACAAATGTGTGTTGACTCAAAAGCCTTCAAACTTTGAGAACAAAATTAGGTGTTAAGGGCAATGCTGAACATACCTGTGTAGTCGATTTCCATGCCAACCTCAGTACTATGTTTGTCACCACACACAGTTTTAACCGTGAACTGCAGATATCCTCCTTGCATCACAGCGTGGTGACGCCAAGTAGTCTTTACGGTGTCCTGAATCCACCAGGAACAGAAAAAAAACAAAAACATTATCAGAAAGTATTACCACTGAGACAAGTAAGCACTTTACTGTACATGTGCACGGCTAGAGTCAGAAAGGCCGTTGTGAAGTTGTTTTAAAAAAAATAAATGCATCAGCCATTTGTTATTGTATTAATGTAGAGATCACCATATGTACGGTTATGAGTCTTCTGTATTTTGCTTATATAATAATAGTAGATATAATAATGCTTACATAATGTGATCAGACCTTTGCTATGTGTAGAGGAGCCTAAAATAGTATCAGAAATCATATGGGGGTTGAGATTAGGAGATGATGATGAAGAGTCACAATATTTCAGATCATTTGCAGCTTTATTTAAACAGTGAACCAACTTTCATGACAGAGTGAGCCGCCTCTGTACACACGGATGTCTATACACTAATGACCAAAGAACATCCTGAATAACTGTGTTTCTTATAGTCTTCTTGTCCTGCTCCGGTCAGTTGATCTATTTCTGTGAGACAGGGTTACCTTTGAAACGACTCCTTATTGGTGAGACACTTCTACTAGTTTGACCCATTCCAATCTACTCCTGCGGCCTAGTGTCCACTTCATGCTGACTCTGCTCTGAAAGCTCCCTTCAAATGGTTAAATACATTTGAACCCTTTCATGCATGAATACCAACTTATCAAGAAATAAGGTGGACTCTGGCAGGTCAAGCAAGTATTAGTAGAAAAGCAAGTAGTGATATATAATCAAATCTAAACATTTAAAGTCCCTATGTGAAGAATGTAGTACCCTGTATTTATATTCTGTGCTGTATGACTGATGTATGTTTGCTACCATAATTTCCCATTTTTTGGGGGATCAATATCTATCTATCTATCTAGGGACAATTCTGGGGTAGTTGTATTTTTGCTACATTCTACCTTTAGTCCCCTATGAGTCAGACGCTAATTGCACTTTTTGCTCCATCCTGCAACATTTCAATGCTGCTTATACTTTAAAGTGTTTGTAATAATAATAACAACAACAATAGGAATAATAATGCAGTATTCTAATACACATAATAGTATAACATTATGAAAGAGGCCCTTCTGCATAATGAGTAGTTTTTAACTTTTATACTTTAATTACAGTTTGCCGATTATACTTCTGTACTTTTACTTAAGTAAAACATTTGAATGTTGGACTTTTACTTGTAAAGAAATATATTTTGAATTTAATGTGCTGAGTACTTCTTTCTCTAGTGTTTCTAGCATCTTGCAAATTATTCTGATGGCTATGTTTCCGTTTGTAGAGACATTACAAATTAGTGGTGTCCATTGCTGTTTCTTTAATACTCCCAACTACAAGTTGCCAAAGTCTGAAATGTTCCTACACACAGAGTCTTTCAGCTCTCTAAAGCTCATAAACATGCCGTGTTTGCTAGTCTTACAGCCGTTAAGAGAATGATTTCAACCCGTTGGAAGCCACCTCATGACTTATCCGTTCCGTACATTTTGGATGTCACATACTCTCTCCGGCTCGCATAGGTGGAGCCCCGGGGAAGACCTTGGAGACTTGGCACAGCATGATTGGTCCCTTGTCTTGTCTCTGTGTGTGTGTCTGTTTGTGTGTGTCTGTTTCCGCATGTGTTGTTTTGTCTCCCTTCCTCCTGCTTTTCCTCTCTGTGTTTTTTGTGGCCCCGGGATGTATTTCTATGTCCCAGTTTCCAATACTATGTTTTTGAGATCCCCCAGTGGGAGCTGGTCAATGGAAGTTTGGGGTCCCCTGCTGGAGCTGGTGCCCCGCGACCAGACACCGGATAAGCGGACGAAGACGGATGGATGGATGGACCATACTATGTTTTTTGAACATAAAAAAAAAAAAAATTTGATCACAAAAAAGAATATAACCACGTAAAAAGGAGTTATAATAAAGCCAGTGCAATCCTTTAAACATAGTCATTGGGGATAATGCCCAACAGTGCATGAATGGTGACCCTTGTAAGTTGTAATTGGCTGTGCTTAGTGAGGTGTATTGGGATAAATTAGCTTCCAGAGAAGATGTACATGTATTTCATTTGAAATGCTTGCACTGTTACAATATTAAAATATTTATAACTGGTGGAATACCTTGGTGCAGGTGCTACACAGATCCTCAAATAAGATTTAAAGGGTGTTGTGAGTTGCATTCTTAAAACCTTCAATGAAAAGCATGTACAGCTGTTAAACAGAACGGCATTTTACTGAATGGAGAAATCCATGCAAACTCACCGCTCCTCTCCAGCGGTTTTTGTCCTTGGTGTTTGATTGCACTTCATATTTGCAGTTTCCCTTTGAATGCTGTGGTGGTGCCCAGGACCACTCTGGTAGAAAATCATTAATCCATCGTAGGGACACATTTTGTGGTGGTAAGATTGGGTCTTAGGGTGGAGAAAGAGAAAACACCTTTAATTTCCCTCTTGATCTGTGAACGCCATCTAGTCATTCATTTAATTCAGTCTGCTTAAGCCTCCCTTGGTGATCCCATGTTTAAGAAAAGAAAAAAAAGGCGGCAACAATGACCTCCCGGGTGCCCTTCCAGGAAAGAAACCCCAATAAGGTGCCCTCTCAGGGTGTCCTTAAAGGGGAACTATGCCCATTTTCACAATTCATACATGTTATTCCTCCGGTCTAAGACAGTCCAAAAACATTAGTCAACATGAACAACTCTCTACCAAATCCAAAAACTAAAACAAGCTAAAACTTTGTGATGTCATGAGTGTAAAGTGTGGAAGTGCTCTATAGACAATGAATTGGGAAAGATGTTAAAGATCTGAGATATTCAACGGGGATTCCGTGACACCTAGGGGGTCCTTAGGGTTAGTACAAGGAGGCTGCCAAATTATGGTATATTTAAAAAACAATGTTGAAAGCTTCTTTTTTCAAAATTTAATATATGTCTGAAAAGATACATTAAAATGAATCTAACATTTTAATAGCAAAGATAACTGGGCCTATTTGTCATATAAAAAAACCAACTTAAAATACACAATGAAAACAAGCTTACTACAGGTAAGGTAGCCACTATGGTAGCCATAAAGTTAAGGTTAGGATTCACCGCCATTCATTTTCAACAATCCGGCCCAGTTTAATGCAACTTAATTTTATACAGTACATGTAGCCAAAGGGTCCTTTGTTTAAAAATGCTGAAGACCCCTGTCATAGATGACACTAAGAGCCCCCAGGGGAATGTGAGTATATGAGTATTTTTCTGTTTCTCATTTGTAGCTCATTTGGGTACTAAAAAAAAAAAAAAAAACCCAGCCTCCAGATCTTTGTCTATGGAGCAGCTCCAGACTACTTAAAGACATCACAAGTTTGAGACTTCCTTGTCTGCTGTGATAAATTAAGTAACATCACATGAGCGGGAGGTCTGTTGGACTGAATATCATCCCAGCTGTGGTCATATTGGGCACTCGGCTGATGATCACCGCCCAAAAGTTCTAAACTGGACTGGGACTGTTTTGCCAAGCAACACATACTGTCAGCTATTCCTTTTGTAAACATAACTCCCTACTGCTCCATGTTACTGCTGCTTCTTTCCTACCCGTCATCCTCTTCTGCCAACCATTCATTACTGTATTAAAATGTTATTTTGTGGGAATATGTGCATCTTTGCGGTGCAAGGTTTCTTACAATCTAAGATAGGATGGTCTGTATCCATGAGCTATTAGAACAGAGGTATACATTTATACAGTTTAAATCTCAGTGATTTTATAGTGTATCTCAGCACTCATGGGATGCCGCTTGTCCAATCAAATTGCTTGGTTGGATCTGCTGTATAATACTGACTGGACTTTCCTATACCATAGAAATAATATATTTTGTTTTTCTTATTTCAGGTGGAGTTCCCCTTTAGAATTGATAAGATGTGATGCATCAAAGAAAACTAAAAAATCTCTCTGTGTGCTAATTTCTTTTTCTTCGCCCCTGCCTTGCAGATAGCCTATATTGATAGAAAAGTAATGGCTGTTATTTCAATATCTTCCATGTCATTGTTACTGCTTAGTATTCACCCGTCACTTTCAGAAATGATGGACCAATGTCTTCTTACAACACAGTTTTTAGAAACAATGCTATTTCCAGGTACTGGTATTAGACAGTTATTTGGGTAGTTCCTCAAAGTGATGAAGTAAAACTGCTTGACTTTGAGTATGTATGTAGTAAACGTTGTCTTTAATTTAAATTAATTAGTCAAAGTCAGGAATTATGGATCAATGTGTTTTTACAGCACGTCATGTTTAAGAAACAAAGGCTTTTTTTTTTTTTAAAGATAGGAATGTGGGACTTTTATTTTGGAAATTCTCTGACTTGATGACTTGGAGTCTGTCTGAAGTCAGAGCTGTCCTGGACTTATTATCAGTCAAAGTCAGGATCTGGTATTTCCCCCCATCATTTTTGTGTAAGGGACACGGCTAACATACAATACACAATCAACACGTTGACGTTTCAGTTGCTAACTTGCCAGACGTGACGCCATAGTCCTGGGAAACACCGTTACGTAGGCTATGGGAAAACTGGAAAATTCGTCAAGGGAATATGTTGCTAACGCAAACAATGTTATGTAGCCTGTCATTTCCTACCTTGTTGGGATTTCACCATTAGGAGGAGGAAGCTTAACGCCAACAAGTCCACACTTTGAAACGTCCTGCTCATCCTTCTTGAGTCTTGTATCCCTACGTTTATTTCCACATTCTTCGTGTGTGAGGATAAAACGGTTTTTCCTTAGGTAATTCCCGCTCCTAAAGACGTCAGCCTGCTGCCACGGTTTCTAAAAAAGACTTAAACGTACTGTCGCTTCCTGCCTCTCCGAAGGAAAGCATGAAAACTGTAGGAGGCTGGACAATGGGCGGGTTGCTTCCTTTTCTGCCAGACCAATTAACTGAGTTGGGAGGACACGCACGCGCACGTAAGTCAAGAGTGCTAATTGCAACATTCTTTTACTATAAATGCGAACAAGGTATTGGCAAACCGTTGCAACATCGAAACACACTCCAATCCTACGTTTTAGACATCCGTATTCTCCTAGTCGAAAAAAATCCTATTCTCACTCGTCAGAATGGTAATGTTGGTAAATGGTAAAAGGTTTCTATAGAAGAAATGTGGGATTCTTTCAACTCTTTTTTCCAAAAGTAAATAACATGGATGGTTCCCTACAACGCTATTCACAAGTAAAATAAGTCAGTTTTACTCATTTTATAGCATTTGCAAAAAAAAAAAAAAAAAAAGGAACATTGAAAAAAGTGACTAAAATATCGGGAAAAGCTTCAAAACTGTTGGAAAAAAGGTTTTAATTTTAAATAATTATATACGACTTTGATTGCACTAGTCAAAACTAAATTTTAAATCCTTAAATTGTACGAGTGGCCTAATGATAGACTGGATATTTATTGCAGATTCAATTCTTCCCACCTTCAGATATTCATAGTTCTAAAGCAGATCTATAAAGTATTTTGATATAAGTATGATGCATTGACATTATATGAAGCCATCAGCCAAAACCCTTACATTTATAAAGGGAGCCTTGTACTAATCTTTTGTGAGGACTTGCGTTGATATTTTTGCAGGTTATTTGAGTAGAAATGTTAAACTGAAAATAAAAGCCATTACCAACATCTGCATGATTTCTTACTGAACTAGGCGTACAAAGAAGGAAAGATTGAAAGGAGCCTGTGAATGGCAGTGGGGGAAAGTAACTAACCCTAACCCATTTACTCTGTACTTACCATACTACATTCCAGAGGAAAATAGTGTACTTTTTATGCCACACATTTTTTAACTGAGTTTACAGATTTAGATTAGTACAAAATCTAATCAACTATGATGATGTTGTTTTAGATTATGCTACACAGCAGTATTTGAAGTCATTGAAATGCATCAGTAATTTATAATTCTGAAATCGGTCACTCTTCACAATGAGTACTTTTCATTTTGGCACTTTCAGTATATTTTGATACTAATACTTCTGTTCTTTTATTTACTAAAGATTTTTAACCCTTGTGTTGTCTTCACGTTCGGGACCCTCTCGTATCCCCCGGGACTTATTTGGGGTTTTAAAACCAATTCTGAAATAAAATTTTCCTTCATAATCTTTTGACAAATATTGTCTTTATCTCAATTTCAAACAACTGAGATAACATATATGTTTAGGGAATGCAATCAGTCTCTACTAGCACACAATTAAAAATGGAAGTGGGATTTGTTTTTTGTCATAAGGTTATAATTCATGTTAAAAATCCACTATGGAAAAAAACATAAGTGGTCATATCCAGAATAATTTTCTGAATTGAGTCAGAAATACATGTTTATCACAGAAAATAAGGTAAGGGCGTTGATTTTCAGGTAGAAAAAATTTAACTTGTACAATTTTTCTTCTTGTAAAAATTTGAAATGGGTCAATTTGACCTGAATACCATACAAGGGTTAATGTAAGACTTTTACGTGTAACTTGAGTATTTGTATACTGTGGTGTTAGTACTTTTAAAAAGATCTGGGCGCTTCTTTGACATCTGAGCTGATTTAGACCCAGTGGCACACAAGCAAAGCAAGCAACACATGTTCACTTTCTCTTTCTTTATTATCTGTTAAAGCAGTGGAAATCTTCAACAATCAGCCAACTAATAGTGTTGGTACATGTAAGAAAGCAACAAGAGGCGAAAAAAAGGAAGCTTCCCTCGGTTTAAGGAAGGAACGGAGAGTGACTAATGGTGATGTGGCATTTTGGGTTTGGGTGCATCTGAGCAAGCAGAAGATGTCAGCTCAAAAGTCTACACAGTTCTCTAGCATGGCTCACTTTCTTAAGAATTCAGTGGTTGAAGTTAGGTTATTGCTATCCGCCTGTTACTTTGCCGCCATGATGGTAGTCATCCCGGCATTTGCCTGTCATTCCAAGAAGGAACAAGGAAGCCTCACGCTGTGCCAGCACAGAATCCTCTTTTATTTATTTAACCACTTCCTATTGTTATTCTCTTGTCATCTCTTAGACTTGAAGGGACACCAACGCTCCTCTCACCAGTAATACCTATTTTAAGATAAAGGTTCCAGTGACAAAAGCTTCCAGCTGGCCCACTTGCAGTCCTCCACTTCATCCAACCAAACATGCGGCCGCCATGCCGGGGAGCGAGCCCCTACACGTCATGTCCTTCCCCATCTGTCTCCACTTTCACGTCTTCATCTGTCATGTGGAAATAAAAGGCTAAAATGCCCCAAAAAATAATCTTAACACAAACGGCCCTGTCCTCGTCTTCCTCCCCGGCGCTCAATGCGATGATGTCAGCAGCACAGGGCAGGCATGATAAACTTTCTTGTCCTCTTTGTATTCCCCAGTCCGTTGCCTGGGTGTTTCCCTTCTTCAGAGAGTAAAACAGCAGCTGATAAGACACCCCCCCTCCAGTGGTTGCAGTGGTTACCTGGCTGCAGCAGTGATACAGGGTCAGATCAGTCCAGAGTGCAACGCGGCTCACCCCTCACCACAGCAGTCAGGCTTGGAACTCAGTGGCTAGGATTGTGTATTGTTTTTTGTTTTTTTTCAATACCGGTGCTAAAACGATACTCTTAAAACGGTGCCGGTGCCTAAATGATGCCTGAACCAATACTTTAAAAAAGATTTTTACAAAATACACAAAACGACAGCCTGCGTCATTTAAGAATGGCTTGTTTATTGCTAAGGCCGTATGATCAAAATTAAAAGATTTACTAAAAATGTAATAACAATAACTTATTTCACCAGTAGCTTGATGGAAAAAGGGTATTTTGCAAGAATTTTGCATGCACCACGAGACTGGCGAGACAAGTTTCAAGTGAACGCGGCGTCTGTGTTGTTTTTCCAACAAAGGCATCTGCAGACTGTTACGTCTCGGTGGTGGAATCCTCTACAGGGAAATGCAGTCACACCGTATGTTAGCTGTCGGCATTTTAACCATGATTGATCCAGCTACTAGCTAACGGTAGGCTAACGTTAGCTGCTGCCAAGTGGATCATGTTAACTAGCGTCACATGCAGCAAAGCTTCTGTTGCCTCTAACGTCCGTTTCGGAGCATCAGAGGGCAGCGAAGGCATTTCAGTGGTACCGGAATCCACGTTACTAATCGGTCCAGCAAATACCGGTTGTTAAGGCACCGGTGCCATAATAGCACTGAGGTTTTGGTACCCAAGCACAAAGCGTTCCAGCCTGGTGTTAAGTTACTCTGTTAATGTTCTTAATGAATTTGCTCAGAAAGGGAGTCCGGCTGCACCGCTGGCAGTCTTCACGTGCATGTCAGGAGTTTTCCTGGGGGATCTCGTTACACAATGGAAGCGTTAATTTGCAGGATTCAACCACTTCCGGCACCGGCTGGTACACCTTCCCTGTTGTGGGCTGAAAGACAAAACAGCAGAATGAGTGTTTGTGGAGACAGAGAGGGGCCTGTGAGTAGAGCATACACATTATTTGTTATTTTATTTAATTTTTTTCTAAAATATACCTTAAATTCTTTGTTTCCGGTCAACATCATTTCCTTGAATATTGCGGAAGGATCCGGTATGGTGGGGCAAATAATCTGGCGGTGCCTATAAAACAGACACAATGACAGGTATCAACAACCCGAACAATCCTCCTAAACGTCTTATTTGAAATGTCAACAGGCAAATGTTTTTTTCAAAAAACATAATATTGCTTTGATTGTTCAGATATTGAACATTTGGTAGCAATTTACATTCCACCACGGTAATAAGATGGTAATAGTGGGGTAACGTTGTGATAATAAAGAGGTAATATATAGGTAATAACCTGTAATTACCAAAGTAATAACTGGGTAATAATCACAATAATGAGACAGATGTAATAACATGCAATTACAAGGTAATAACTAAGGAATGGGTTTGATCTGGGTCTTCAGCTTGTACAAAATGCTGCTGCACGTCTTTTAACAGGCACTAGCAAGTATGAGCACATTTCACCTATTTTAGCTTCACTCCACTGGCTGCCCGTCAATTTTAGGATTCATTTTAAAATTCTTTTAATTGCTTTTAAAGCCTTGAATGGCCTTGCCCCCCCTTACCTCTCTGAGCTGCTGCACCCCTACAACCCTAGCCGATCTCTCAGGTCAGCTGACCAGCTGCTCCTGACGGTGCCTAAAGCTAGGCTTAAGCTCAGGGGGGACCGTGCGTTTGCCGTCGCAGCTCCAAAACTTTGGAATGGGCTGCCTCTGCACATTAGACAGGCCTCCTCTCTGTCTCATTTTAAAACTCTTCTTAAAACCCACCTCTTTTCTTTGGCTTTTAACACCAGGTAGAGTGATGATTTTATGTGTATACCTTTACCACATGCCGCTAGTGCATTTTGTTGTTTTTATTTTATTATACCTTATTATATTTGTGCTTTTATTGTGTTATCTATTTATTCTGTATGATCATTTTGTGCAGCACTTTGGAAACCTTGTGTTTGTTAAAATTGTGCTATATAAATAAAGTGGATTGGATTGGATTGGATTGATGATGACCATATGCATATCTGGGTAGTGGTAATATAGTTATATTAATATTGTAATAACATGATAATAATGGGGTAACATATGTTGATGTTTTCCCAGTATTATAGACTACTATCAGCTTAATACCTTCCAAATTAGATAAAACACCTTGGAATTTAAAACTGGTAATTACCATATTATAATGTTGAAATTTATACACCCTTTATGTTCCAAATATTTCTCTTTTGTTTGAAGGTAAGACTTAACAAAAATTATATGTTTAATCTTGTGAATTCTTACCTGGAAACCCGTCTGGTATTTTCTGTGTAACAACCATGAGTGGTGTAAAATGCAAAACTGCCTGTTTTTAGTTTTTTTTTTATACATGGTTATATTACAATAACAGAGGTGTAGACAAGGTGTCCTGAACAAACCTGCAATTTTTAAATAGTTTAGCCAGCGATTGTTTTTTTGCTGCCTCCAGCTTCTTTTGAAACTAAATTTCTCTTCTGGCTGTGGCAAACAGCAGAGAACAACACACCTTCGGCGTTCTGTGTGTGTTTCACGTTAGGTCACGGCAGTTTCTATGTCGCAATGTCGCTATGACGACCAGCCACGCTCGCCTCACGTATGAGGCGGGACTAAATCTACAATGGAAAATGGAGGATGGGAGAACCAAGTCGAGCAGAACTGGGATTAGCAGTGGGTAAGCGCCATTATCAGTCACCAAATCAATATTTAGACAAGGATAAGGTGTTGCAATGAGCTCAGTGGCATGTTTTCCTTGTTGCAGATCTCAAATATTGTTGCACAGAGGAACATTTTACAACATCCACTCTTGAAATAGATTACATTTGCAAAGGAAATTAGGTATGAAGCAATGTGGGCGCCCAGCAAATGTACTTGTTACCATTGTTACCGGCCTACTGTTCTGTTTTCCTGAAACATACCTTCGGAAGCAGTAGCAGGACAGAATGATGCAGGCAGACAGAATGATGGGGACGACGATGGCAACCACCACCAGTGTCTTGTCAGGAGGCTCATCAGCGCCTGGGAATGAAGAAGAGACCCGTTTTCTTCAGCTTTCAAGACTTTTTCAAGCTTTTTGCTTGTGTTACATGTGGTAATTTGATAGAAAGTTGTTACACATACAAGGAAGGAAAAACTTCGGGAAAGTTGTAATGCAATCAAAGTCAACGTGTGTGTTTTTTTTCCTGTTAGAAGCATCATTTGATCATTTCTACGTGCAGAGAAACCACCAAACATGACTGATAAAACATAAAAAGGCAGACAGAGCGTGGACCAAACGAGAACCCAATATTTCAGTGCTGTCAGACATGAGAGCGAACAGCTGATATTGCGACTAACACTGGCTGATTGTTGAGTTAAAGCATCAGTTACATGCTGGTTTGGCTGCTTTTCTACCTGTTTCTGTCATTTTGACATTTGACACACATTTGCCAGCCAAACACAGTTTTGCATCAGGATCTATTTTGTTCCTTTCAGTCCGACAAGAAATATAAAACCCACTGGTGAGACTTAAATCCTGTATGAATTGATATATCTATTTTATTTTATATAAGACATTGAGGAATAATGTAGAGCAAGCGGAAATAACAGGTCGTAGAATGCCGTTATTGACCAATCAAAATAGAGTATTCAACAAAGCTGTGTAATCATTTGGAATAAGGTGAAATGCACACTGTGAAGAATATAATGTACTCAAGTGTGAAAATCTGGTGATCCTTTGACAAGTATACACTGCAATAAATGTTGTTTTAGTGCACCTAGAGAGAACAGTGTAACTATAGTCTATATCAACAATGTTTTATTTTCGGAACTGTTCAGGTGCCGCCGGAAATTCTGCCAGATGTCCTTTACATTCCTCTGCTTTTGTGTTGTAATTCTAAACTCGGGTGTATTTATGAGGACTAGGGTTACCTGCTCCTCAGATCTCTGCAGGGTAAATCCACACAGCTAGCTAGACTATCTGTCCAATCAGAGTTTGACTAAAACAACTTCTGGATTTACACACGTTCCACCAAAACAAGCTCCATCCGGAGACAATTTTGCAGCGGCACCGTGGCTACGTCCGGGCGCTTAGCACCTCCCTAGATGATTGTGACTGGTTTAATGTAATGCCAATAAACCAGAGCACGTTTTCCTCACATGCCAAAACACTGTGTGGACTAGCCAAACCCTCCTCCGCAGCACTGTGGAGGAAGGTCTGGCAATGCGAGACTATTGTAAGTACAACTGGTTGGACAGTTACCAAAAGGTACAACGTCACCGAAGCCGCTGAATATTTCCTTGACGTAGTCACTGGTCCTGGCTCGGGATTGGAACTCGTAAAGGCATCTTTTATCGTAGTGGATCTGGATAGGCTCTCCGTGTGTGATGAAGTTCGAGCATACCTAAGAAATAGTGAGTGAGCGCACAAAACCGCAGTGTTGCGTTTAATCAGGTATGGAAAAACTACAGTATGGGATTTTGTTTAGTATAAACAATGAAATTGACTGCTCACTTTGGGCTCATTGCATTTCTTGTAGCAGACCTCGTATACCCAAAGGAAATATTTCCCAACCACTGGAGGGGGCCAGCTCAGGTTGAATTTATCTCCCACAACACTGATTTTCAGCTTTGGTGAAGGTATTTCTGAGGACAAAAAAAAGAAGATATCTTTCTACTTGTACTTGGCTGCAAACTATTAAAAAAAACTTCACTGGTTATATAAGTAGTTTCACAGCAAATGTTTTTATATTTACTTTCACATTTTGTGAAGACATCAATCATAAACAACTAGAGGTAACACCAACCAAGCACAGGTTTAAAAGTGCTCCATCCAGCTCCAGTGTCCAGCAGTATGTAGATGTCACTCATGACAGCATTGACTTTCAGATAACAACCGCTCCTTGGCGCACTGCTGTAAGGCCGATCACACTTCTTTAAACCCTTCGAAAAATTACCACGAACCCTGTGAGGACAACATGGGCGGCAGATGAGAGAAAGGCAGAGCAGGGAAGGAGGCCACCGCTGGCAGAAACACATTTCTGCAATTCAGTCAGTCGCCACTAGATGCTCATAAAGTTCTCAGATTATCTTCTGCCCATTAATATCTGTGTGGGGTTATAAATGCAAATAAATAAACAATCGCAAACTAAAAAAAAACCTTAAAATCACACGTAGGCTGTTAACCTGCACTGCTGCTGGCCAGGTGAGCACTTCCATGCAGAGATCTCAATATTCTGGCTCTTAATCCTGGTTTATCCTGAATTTATGCCGTATTAAGACCATTTTGTGTCGGCGGCAGAAACTTTCCTCAGGCACTAGGAACCCTTTGAGGAACTCGTTGCGTTTCGTGTGCAGAGACCAGATTGTAAATTAAGTTCTGGGGACATTAAAAACTGTTAAATAAAAATCTGTTTCCACTTCCCCTGATCAGGTAAATTAAAACAATAATGTAAAGTCCCTCAGAATATCAACAACCATCATGACAACTGCACATATTTGGAGACATACTGGTAGCTCCTTTAAATGGGCTGTTACTGTAATCCTCACCTGTAGAAGAGATGAACGGGTTTATTCTCTGGGATCCAGGAACAGTTCATTTCTGTGGCGTTGATCAAACATTTGACGTCCCTCACTTTAGCTGTGCCGAAAAAAAACAAAGAAGTCATATACAGGCGTGCAAAAGCCTTTAAAAAGCCTCATCGTGGATGCACCAGAGTATTTCAGCTTCCTGCTTCTTACCTCGGGGCTTAGGGGTATGAACGGTAATGGCCACGCGCGTGCTCTCATTCAAATGATCATCACAGGATTTACCGCCAACTGTCCAAACGTAGAACGTCCGACGATCAGAGCCCATCTCTTCTGTGAGAAAGCTCTCTGTGAAATTTCTCCAAATCGTGCACCCCCTAGACTGGAGAAAAAACAACACAGGTTTCAATGACGGCTATGCTTACACATATTCAAACACTCTGCTTCCAACCACCTCCATGTTCAGGAAGGGACCGTTTTGAAAGCTCCCTCCTTTTTTGTGCGCACCTTGAAACTTTTGTTGTTGCGTGTTTTATGTTCATCCAAACAACATGCATTTTTAGTATTTTATATTAGACAATGGGTCTTATGCAAGAACCTTTTTCTAACTGTTATTCTAAACCTCGCTTACTTTTTTATGTGAGAAGGGCTTGGCCTGAAGTTAAATGCTTAAAAAGCATATTTCTCTGCAAAGTGCTTGTTCAAGCCAAGAGGTCTGCATAAAGACTGAAACAGCTCGAATGAGAGTCTTGCACAACGCCTTATGAGTATAGCACTGTATTTAGAAACTGCTGATTAAAGTGTGTTCTTTGTTCTCATAAAGGAAGAATTGTCCCGTGACCTAGCAATAATCTAATCAATACACGTTCAACGGCCGACTCTCAAATTTGCATAGATTGACTGAAAGCATAGCTGCTGTGTTCTCACACCCAAACACACACGCACACAAACAAACAAATACCCAAGAGAAAGTTACCTACTTTATCAGTTTGATCGCGGTACTTGTAAAAGACCTCCCCGTCCTGCAGACCCCTGGGCAGCTGCCAGGACACGTTGACAGTAAACGGGTTCGGCCAACTGTAGTTGAGCCCGGTCGGGGGAGGACATGGAGCTGTAGGAGGACAAATGAGGATCTAATCTCACCTGAATGACGTCACTTAAATTACACATTCCTGGTGCTTGAATCAAGAATATGGTGCAACGTATTTCCATGGAGACATACGTATATATATATATATATATATATATATATATACTGAATAGATTCCTATTATATTCCTGCAAGTGACATTTTCTGTGACCACATAGCAATAAAATGACCTCAGTGTTCCAATTTTGTAAAAATCCAGGTAAATTTACCTATAAATTCAATAAGCTTCGGAACATAAAAATTGTTCTATACCAAGGTAAGTCTAGTAGGATTAGTATTGTACAATAAAATAAGTTTATGTTTCATATGGGAATGCTGAGGACAGAGTAGGAGTTATTTGGGATTGTTAACATGAAGGACAACTTTACATTAGAGGTTCAATATGATAAATAAAAAAAAAAAAAGTTGTTTTGCCTGTTTGTTTGTTTTTGTTTTTTTACAATGGAAGTGAATGTACCTCGATATTTCTTAAATACATTGTTCTAGAATATGTGCAGTAAGCCTATATGATAGCTATTATGGGAATGTTAAAGAATTCCAGTCGATTTCAACACGTAGCTGTTTTTTTTTTAATTTGTAGTTCCTACACCGTGTTATCCTCCTGCTAGAGTCAGCACCCAACAGGCTTAAACAGGGCAAGTTTTAAACGTGTTTTTAGCCTTAACATGTTCCAAATGGCATTACAAGTGCCTGTCCACGATAACACGGTGTAGGCAGCACTGATTATTTTCATTTGTTTCGCTACTGACAGCACTAAAAATTATAAAAAAAAAACAGAACTACGTGTTGAAATCGACCGGAATACTCCTTTAATCTAACCTCTTCCATAGTGCTTCGATGTGATGAATGTGCTCCAGTGCCTATTGTTCGCAGGCTCCCCTCACTACTTTCCAAAATGTTCACAAAGATTTACGGCAAAAATATGTGATATGCTTTTTTGAAACAGCTTGTCTGAATTGAAATATTGTGGTCTCTTAATATTAGCCCATAATACTGAACATTTTTTAATTAATAAGTTATAACAAAACCATTATATATATATATATATATATATATATATACACATACAGGTATACATATATAGATATATACATATATTTATATACATATATATTTACATATATATGTGTGAGCTCTTCATATAGCTCATATATATAAGCTTTCATAAAAAAAATTGGGGAGAAATTGATCTTAATGCCTTAATTAAAAAATGAGGAAAAATCCAACCTTTAAGGACATCAATTTCTTAATAACCCCACATCATCACATACCCTTCACCATACCTAGAGATTGGCATGGTTTCATGTCACTTAGCCTGATAGCTTGTTTGATTTGCATTGAGAGATGATTTTATGGAAAGTATCCCATGCCAGTCTCTAGGTATGGTGAAGGGTATGTGATGATGTGGGGCTAGTTTAATTCCAAAGGCCAAGGGGACTTTATCAGGATGCGTATTATACTGATCCATGAAATAACTGGCCTTTAAAAATAAAAATCTGCCTGCCTCTATGGGAATTTAACATAGGGGTGTACTCGTGCCCCCTGTATTTTAAGGAAGAAGATTTATTTATTGAAGAAACATTATTCATTCACAAAATTCATTGTAAATGAGAATTTGTTCTCAAACAGTTTACCTGGATAAATAAAAGTTAAATAAAAGTTAAATAAAATAAATAAAAACAAAGACAATCGGTGTCCTTAAAGGTTGGGTTTTCCCTCATTTTTTAATTAAGGTCAATTTCAATAAGATGGATAATGAAGGAGTGTTTACCTGTTGCTTCACAGCGGTACACCGTTTTCATGGCGGTGCATAGAAAGAAGTAGAAAAGGTCCCGGGTTAAAGCCATGTTTGGAAGCGTCTGAGGGGTTATTCCGACTGGAAGCGCTTCAACTCACTTGGTCCTCTTGTGCTCCGACTACAAAAAAAAACACTTGGAGCCCAACAGATAATGCCACTGTATACACCTGTGTCAAAAAACAGTCGATGGGATTTCTATCAAAAATTAAAAATTAAAAAAACAACAACAAGAGGAAATGGAAGGTAAAGTATCTAAAAGCACCGTGTCCTAAATCCCGGCCAGTCCGCGGTGCCCGCTCGGTCTACCGGGAACAGCGGGGCGGAGTCGCCGTGAGAGAGGGAGGAAAGCTGTGACAGCTCAGGCATGACAGTGGCCCGCCAGCGGCAACGTTCCACCTCTTCCCTGCCGTGTCCAACGCAAGACACACGTAGCTACCCGCAGTCTAGAGAAACACTGGGCGCTAAAGACTTCAAATGAGTTATATGAAGCTGTCGCTTGCATATGTGCAGGGTTCGATTAATGAATGTCAGACGGCGCATGCGCGGGACCTTAAGTGCGCTTTCCCAAACCAAGCGCCCTGCCATTTCTCCAGGAAGTCGTCGGCCTCTAAATGAGTCTAAATCAATAGGCGGATTAATGGCTTTATGCAGCAACAAACAGTAGAGTGAACAAACTGATGTTAGGGAACATACTGTCCATATTTGATTTAAGCTGTATTGTTTTCTGAAACCCTGTTGCACTTCCAATGTATACATTGCTGGCCATCTTTCACTTACATACACACATTAACACATTTTACAACACATAAATGGTGGTCCAAGGCTGTTTTGTAGGCTGTCATGGCTTTGGCCCCTTTGTTTCAAATACTTAAATTCTTAAAGGAGTGCTCCCGTAATTTTGTATAAAGTCGTGGGGCTCACAAGGGACAGACTAAAAAAAAGAATGGTCAAAATTGATGCAGCAGAAGTCAAGATATCCTGACTTATGGTGGTATAATATGGGTCAAGCTCAAAAAACGCTGGATCTCACACTTCCCATAATGCAACTCAGGGGTTTTCATACCTGGCTCATGATGTCATGGGAATGTAGATTGTTTCTGAGTATTTTACAATTTAAAGTTTAGAATGAATTCCATGACAACCGGGTAACATCTGCAGAGATGTATCATGCAAAAGGTATGATACCTAGTATCAGTAGCTGATGAAGAAAATAACAATTTCTTCATCAGCTATTGTCTCCAAGCACAAAAAAAAGAACTTTCTCTTTCTCTTTTCAAAGTTTTTATTGGAAAATGGCTTTCCAAAGTAGGTTGGACAAGCAGCTGCACATCAGTATACAATGCAATAAAAACGGGGGGGGGGGGGGG
>NC_045751.1:18714049-18715354 GCF_008692095.1 Etheostoma spectabile
TCTCTCTGCTAGGACAGATTTGAACTATAGAGTCCAAAGTGTTACAAATATAAATACATACATACAGTACGTACAAACATACAAGGAAACTGGATTTACTTTACAGCATGGCAACAAATTATGTACATTCGCTTAAATATTATTCATCTCTGCTAATTACAGTGTAGCACTTGTGAAATACTGTAAAGAACCAGCATGTGATAAAGGTATTGTTACTTGAGATAAGGTATTCTTTTCAGGAGGCGAAGCACAAAGGCACTGCATCTCAACCCAGATGTTCCTTACTTACTCACTGTACTGAAGGAATTCTGATCACCCAAGCTGTGATCAGTGTGTGTCCTGTTAATGACTCATTTACAGAGAATACTGCTTTATGATTGTTCTAAAGCTCTGATAGAATTTCTAATCATAATCTTTTCCGCCACATTATTTCTTACCGTCTAATACAATTTAGAACATGGTTCACCAAAAAGCTTTCTTTATATTTACAATGCAATTGAGCTATGTCTAAGTTAAGCAAACCCTTCTTAAAGGGGGAAGATGCACCCGTGAACTAGTTATTACCTTAACTGAAGAGCTTCGGAGTAATTGGAATGGTTATATGACTTTTTTTTTTCTTCGAGTTGAATGGGGGTTGTCTTGCTTCCCCCTAGCGCCTGTGAGCGGAAAAACCACCCTTGCAACTTTTGGCCGGCCTCAGCGTCAGAAAGTATCGCGTGATATCAGGTCAAGCAATGTAACGAATTGCTTCATGGCATTGCACGCATATGCCTTACAAGGTAGCGATGGAGATTTTCACACTATCGTCATGTCTGAGCCGGCAAAAAAGAAGCAGAAAGCCAGGAAAGCATTGTCGGAGGAACAGAGAAAGAAGAAACGGCCAAATATCTATTCCAATGCAGTAGGGGGAGATCTATAGAGAAACCTGCGAGTATAGCAAAGACATGGCCAAAAGTGCATAGCGCCCCTTTAACCCTTGTGTTATCCTGGGGTCAAATTGACCCGTTTTATATCAGAAATTTGGATTTCTTTCAACCAAATTGCCCAAAAATAACATGGATGATTCCATACAACATTCTTCAGGTAAAACTATTTATTACTTTAATTGAATTTTGGGGTGTTTTATTTAATCTTATAGCATTTGAATTCTTTTTCTTTTTTTCACGGTTTCAAAACAGTATCCGGACTAAACTTTGACATCTACCCATCTGTGATCCCTCAACATCCTTTGATCCTAACTATTCGAGTCAAAATAATTCATAATTTCTTCCCTTTTTAACTAAAAACCTAGGTATAATTTGATAT
>NC_045751.1:18715364-18717076 GCF_008692095.1 Etheostoma spectabile
TGTTGACCATGCATCCCAAGAGTAAGTGTAAAACCAGTTATTAAACCAGCTCAGTTTTTTTTTTAAAGTACCGAAAGCTGGAAAAAGTGACAAAAAAATCGTAAAAGCACAAAAAGTCCATGGTTAACGGGAAGACAACACAAGGGTTAAGACAGCTTTATCACACAGCTTTAATACAACCCTGATGTCTGTCTTTTCTTAAACTCCGCAACAAAAGTCATTTGTCATTATAGAAACTGGGCAGTAACTTTGGCGCTCCCTGTAATGTTACTTATCTGTTTTTCACAATGTGTTGCCCCGGCTGGAATGCATTGCCAGTCAATGAACCCTTGACTGAGTAACTCACAATCCTTTTGGTTTCTTTTCTTTTTTTTTTTCAACACAACCGGTTGAGTTGGAATGTTGCCATAACACCGAAAACCTGGCCAAACATACCAATGTGGGACAATGAAAATATGCTACCGTTTTCTAAAAGTCACCTCAAGAAGTAGAAATGAATTCTGGAAGGAGTGTGGTGTCCTGCATAGATCTGAAGAGCAACCTTGTAGACAGAGAGGGGGGGGATAATTGCTTTAGTAAAGTATCTCCCTGTAAAAAATAAATAAAAATAAAAAACAGTCAATCCTGCACTTCATCACAAAGGCAGAAAGAAAGTGCAACCAAGCATATCTCAGCAAAATACCTGAACCTGACATGCTGACATCTAATTGGTGTTGCTGCGATACATTCTCCGAGATACTGCTGCTGTGTTTTTAATATGACATCCACCCGCTGCGCTGCCATCTTTCACCCCAGCCATCTACTGCACGTACAGCAAAGATGCTGACAAAACGGCAATGACCAAATGGCATCGTCACACCAAAGGGGGGGGGGAAGTGTTTGGGCAAGTATAGCTGGGGAGATGTGAAACCGAGACCCGCCATCATTCAGTTCAGGTCCTTAGAGGAGAAGTGGGAGAATATACATATAGGCAGGCGGAGGCGGCGGCGGAGGGAGGGAGGGAGGGAGGGCCGGTGGTCAGCCCACGTTGGTGGATGTCCCGCTGATGGCACGAAACACATGGAGGGAGTTTTGTAAGAGCGAGCGCATCATATCCTCCTGGTAGATCTGGGGTGAAAACAAAACACAGACAGTTCACACTTGAAGGACGATGTCAGACACACACTTGTACCAAACTGAAATCTAGGGCTGCACAATGGTCCTCATTTATGAAACGGGCATACGCCTATTCCTACGGGGTATGAAGGACACACGCTCTCCTTCACAGTTTACAGCTGCCTGGCTCTGACTCATTAAAAGAAAAACACGTGTAAAATGAAGAAAAAAAACTGCATAAACTCTGCTACTGTGTGTTTATTTTAATACAGGTACACCTGCATGTCGGCCAAAGAGATTGCAATATGAGCCATTCTTCCTACAGCCTTTTTAGGCTGCCGCATAGGAAACACATTAGTGCAAATAAACCTGAGATGTCAGGGTTTCAATCTCCACCTCTGAAAAGTGCCGCTTCTTAGCCGGATTATGTCACGCCATGTAGCTAATGATAGTGGCAAGGCCTCAAAACCGAGAATTTATAGCGGCGTGATATTTAAATTACGACTGTTTCCAGCCGCTGCATTTATCGATGTACGACCATCCTTACGCTCTGATTGGTGTGATACAAACGTTTTATGAATCTCACATGAAGCCTGTCGTAAGAGGATTTCTGCGCT
>NC_045751.1:18717086-18718812 GCF_008692095.1 Etheostoma spectabile
CTGGTTTCTACGTTAGGTTGATAAATGGGGGCCAATATGAGGGAAAAATTGTGATTATGTTTGCGAGGATCTGTACAAAACAAAAAAGTTTTCTTTAGTCTGAAGGACCGGATTTGTGACTTCTCTGCAGCACCACTACTTTAATACAGAATTTTTATTTCATATTTTGCCTTTAACAAATATTGCACACCCCTGCGATATGGATATTGCACTAGTACATATCGTGATTTCGATAAAATTGCGATTAATTGTGCAGCCCTACTCCAATCAGCTATATGTCTGCCCACGCACTGATAGTACAGTGAGAGTGAAGAGTAAAAAAAAAATTAAAAAAAAGTTTGTACAATGAAATACATAACACTGTTAAAGTTTGGAGTAAAAAAAAAAAAAAAACAGAAAAACCTTGTAACAAACATAAAGATGAACAAAAAAGTGTCCACACAGTTTCTCTGATTGCTGTTTGTAGAGTCATGTTTCCCTTGCAACATATGTTATGCATATGCTTTTTCATTTTTTCCAAACTCATCAGCGTTTCTCTGATTGGTTTGCACACATTCTTTTTTCGCATATTGTTTCACTTTATTCATTTGATCATCATTCTCATGTAATCACTGGGATTCAGATTTCTGGTAAAAGACGTCCAATGTGCTAATCTGTATTAATGTTACCAGTTACTTAACAATTGTACTTATTTCAGCCCAACAGCTGTTGCTACAACAAGAAACCAAAAGCGTACATGCAGCAGAATAGAAAATAATTGTAGACACTGTGTTTTGAGCAGTACATGTGAAAGGTCTACCGCGCTATTCAAACTGAATCACATTTGGATATTATTTTATTGAATTAAGTTATTTTCTTGCACTTATGTAAGAAATTGGCACTTTAATTCTTTTTGGAGTGGGACAGTTAATGGACCTATTTACAATCCTCTGGGTCCTCTGTTAATTCAGAGGGATTTTTCCCGTCGGAAACTCTTCGTTTTCCCGATTATTCCCGAACTACGTGAATGCAGCATGAATGCCCTCTCCCGCAATGTTGAAGGCAAACATGTTAACATTGACGCTGAGGTAGAACTACCACACTACTTTTATCACAATTGTATTAGGGCTGGGCAATATATTGATATTATATCAATGTCAATACATGAGGCAAGATATTGTCATAACTGATGATTGATTATCAAAAGTCTCATTGTGTGCACATTTTGTCAAAGCAACAATAGTCGTTGATATAGTTGATGTTTATAGCCTCACTAGCAAAAAAAAAACAACCCAGTGCAATTAACTTCAAATCTCCTACTACCCAAAGGGAATTATGGGTATAATAAAAATAGTAATTACACTAATTACAATGATTCAATAAACAGATCTGTGTGTTTACTTGTCAATAGAGAAAACATGGCAGTGCACATCAGGATCCCACATGTTAGTGATGATTGCTATGCATGTAAAGTTCAATTTTAGTCAGTTTTCACTGATGCTCAATTATTAAAATAAAAATAATAATGGACAACAACTTAAATTATGGATATCGTAATATCCTGACATGACACAAGTGATTTCTTTTCCCGGTTGTAAATGCTGCATTACAGTAGAGTGATGCAATTTTCTGAACACACCAGACTGTTCTAGCTGTTCCATTATTTGCCTTTACCCACATAGTTATTATATAAACATAACTGATGATTGATTATCAAAAGTCTCATTGTGTGCACATTTTGTCAAAG
>NC_045751.1:18718822-18720850 GCF_008692095.1 Etheostoma spectabile
TGATGATTGATTATCAAAAGTCTCATTGTGTGCACATTTTGTCAAAGCAACAATAGTCATCCCTACAATATCGCCACAATATCAATATTGAGGTATTTGTTCAAAAATATCAAAATATTTGATTTTCTCCATATCGCCCAGCTCTAAATTGTATCATTTTTAAAAGAATAATTCCCTATTTGTAAATATTCTGTCAGATTTTCCCTGAAATATTGTGATTGTTATTTTAGGGCCATATTTCCCCCACCCCAAAACCCAACTTTCATGAAAAACTGGCCAGTTGTTTTTCTGTAATCCTGCTGACAGACAGACAAAGAAACAAACGAACAGACAGACGGACACGTCGCAGACAAAAACACGACATCCTTGGCGGAAGTAACTAGTAACAAGTGTTGCTGGAGTTTCTGTTCAGCCTGGAAGATCATATTGTTTCTAGCCAATAAGCATTTATCCATGCCCATGTCTGAATTTAAGTAGCCATAGATGATATTCACATTCAAATCTGCCCAGCCTGTTGAAAGGCTCTGCCCCCACAGTAACCAGACCTCAACTCAACATCTCTGGGGACATTAACAGGAAAAAAGCCAAACATTTTGCAACATCACAAGGCACTCTGCGTGCTCCAAAGGTTTCAAGTTTTGCCATTTACAACCCCAACTTGCGTGACTTGACACAAGGAAGTGACTGACAGCAAAAACCCAGATGTTTGTTCACCATCTTCCTGGTTTGTTATGGACTAACCAGGATGTTGATTTTGCTCGTGTGGAAATGCAAAAAGCTCCAACCTTAACCAACGGGACACTACTGTGTATGTGGACATCATTTGATTAGTGGGATATGACATTTGCATTGTTTTTGAAAGTCATCTCTGGTGCCAGTGTTGGCCATAACCCACAGTGTAAATACCCTTTCATGCCTCAGAGTGATCCAACAAGTTTGTCGAAAGGATTAAACAAGTGCCAAATGTTTGCCACATGTGCCAAAACCACTCCCATTTTCTACTTGAATGCATTTAATTTGTGTTAAATTGCCGCATTTGCCTGATTTATTATGTTTTATTATCACTCCTCTATAATAAAGGCCCGGCTAATTCATCACCCATTTACATAGTTTTGCTGTTTTATTGTTGTTGTTTTTTGTATCCGGATGAATGTATTTAGATTACCTTAACATGCCTGGAAGAAATGAACGAAGGTGCAAATTCAGTATGAAGAGAATGAGTTGCAAAAAAGGACAAAAAGACAAACTTGAAAAGCTTCATCCACACATTTCATGATCACATTACCTGTTTTTCCTCAAAGCTAAAGGCCAGCACATTGGAGAGAAAAAGGTAAACCGGTTAGTTTGGTCAAATCAGATCAAAAACGTAATATCAAATATCAGCAGGCACAATAAACACTACTGTGAAACACCCATGGCTCATTCCAGTGAGAGAACAAAGAACAGTATAGATGAGGTTTTAAGAACAGGGGGCAGATGAGTGCATGCCCCCATATGCATACATCATCACTTCAGGAAATGTTCCAGAGGAAATTCACTTTTCTATTACTCCAGGATGTTGAATTAACAGAGCCTCCGCAACTCATCATGACTCCCTTAGAAGTCTGATCATGACATACAGTATCGGTTATATTACATTTGTTAGGTTTGATAATGATATGTTGTATTTGCAACATATCATAATCAAACGTAACTAACGTGATTACACTGGCTCCTTTTGTGCAAGTAAAGTTCTCCCCCCCATAAAAGTGAATCACTCAGGCTCACTGATGTTGATGTTTATAGCCTCACTAGCAAAAAAAAACAACACAGTGCAATTAACTTCAAATCTCCTACTACCCAAAGGGAATTATGGGTATAATAAAAATAGTAATTACACTAATTACAATGATTCAATAAACAGATCTGTGTGTTTACTTGTCAATAGAGAAAACATGGCAGTGCACATCAGGATCCCACATGTTAGTGATGATTGCTATGCATGTAAAGTTCAATTTTAGTCAGTTTTCACTGATGCTCAATTATTAA
>NC_045751.1:18720860-18722336 GCF_008692095.1 Etheostoma spectabile
TAAAATAAAAATAATAATGGACAACAACTTAGAGTTTAGACAAGAATGCAGAAAAAAAAGCCAAAAGGAAACAAAATTAACATTTTGTATATATACACATGATCTAATAAGACATAGATAAAAGAATTAGGCAATACACATATAGGATGTTCATCTACTTTATGACATTACATCCGACCACCTCGTGTTTCATGTTCTAAGAAGCCAACTCTCCACCTATAAACATGACTGAGCAGGGGAAAGAAGGGGACTTTCACAGGCATGTTTAAGGCCATCTCTTTAACCTGTTGCCCTCAGGCAGGCGCTTCAGGTCAATACGGGCCAGAACAAATAGACTCAGGGATAGCTTTTTTCCCAAAGCTGTCACCATACTCAACCTACAGTCAGACTTGCACTAATGTATTGTATATGTATATTTATGTATGTGTTATTAATGTGTGCACTTTTAGAGAGTTGCTCTCCAAATTTCATTGTACTGGTACAATGACAATAAAGGCTTTCAATTCAATTTCAATTAAGCATGGAATGATAACACAATAAAAACCTCAGTAGACAAAACAATTCATTAAAACTTGTGTAACAAATACTGTATATGTCAAACTCAGATTTATGTGTATATATTTTTAAATTCACGCATGAAAATGTACATAAAAAGAAATTGTTGCATCAAAATGCATCAATAATCGGTTTATAATCGGAATCAAATTGCATCGTGAGGTGCGAATCGATTCCCACCTCTAACATTTTCCAGTGGATGATGATGTCATTACCATGCCTTTTGCATGGAGCATGGCTGGCTATAATGCAACAATAACGGCCTGCATCTGTTGCAGATTGTCACTGTAGTAACTACATATCATTTAAAAGGGTTGCACCACCCAGAATCACAAATACAGATCTGCAGATGGTTTGTGTTTTATTCTTTCGGATTTTCCGATATCCGCTCTCTCCACCGTCTCCAATCCGGGACCGCAGAGGTTGAAATCATTTTGTCTGTGGTGCCTCCAGCATTGAAAAAAAGGTTTTAAAAAACTAAGTAAATGTTGACGATGGAGCCATTAATATTGAGTTCACTGCAAAATGTAATCACATAAAACCCAAACTATCTGCAGGGCATCATGCCTATAAAGGGTGTGTTTTATTACACTGGATGAACTTTTATGGTGCTCTGTTGTTTCTGCTGAGTTATTGTGTAATGATTCTGTTTGATTCCAAGAGATACAGTGACTCAACACATAGTCCAGTAAATACGTAGTAACCAACATACTGGAGCACTACAAAAAATTATTTCCTACACAACGCTGCGGAAGAAGGTCTGACTAGTCCACACAGCATTCCAGGATGGGGGTAAACGCCCTCTGGTTTTCAAACCAATCACAATTGTCAAAAAAGCCTCGGGAAGGAACTCGCTTTGGTGGAACATGTGCACATTAATAAGTAGTTTTTTAAGATAGTCTAGCTAGCTGTCTGGATTTA
>NC_045751.1:18722346-18722738 GCF_008692095.1 Etheostoma spectabile
ATCTGAGGAGCAGTTAACCAGAGTCCTTATAACTCCACCGGAATTTAGAATTCCAACACAAAGGAAGAGGAAGGTGACGAAGATCTGGCTGAAATGAGGGACATACGGAGGAATTTCTGGCAGCACCGGAGCAATCCCGGAAGTAAAACATCGTCAATATAGACTACCACTCACGTATCCTCACATCCAGCATGCGCTAATGCTTTAATGAATTATAGTTATTATTATTTATGCAGACATAATTACTTTATAGTTATAATGGTTGCGAGGCAGAATTTGAATTTGCCATACAAGAGGCCCATGTTTTATTTCCAGGCCACTGCAGAAACAACACATTGAAGCAGAACAAAACTGCTGTGTGTGTGTGTGTGTGTGTGTGTGTGTGTGTGTGT
>NC_045751.1:18722748-18734720 GCF_008692095.1 Etheostoma spectabile
TGTGTGTGTGTGTGTGTGTGTGTGTGTGTGTGTGTGTCATTGAGGAACAGGGTGTGTCTTGCTGTGAGGCGTTAGAGAGTAAAGGTCCCTCCGCCAGAACATTGAATTGTTAAAGTAAGATTACCTGCTCGTGGATGATGTCCGATAGCTCCTTCACCATGTCTTTGAAGTTGCCCTTGAGACCCTCATGGTACTCAAACTGGTCCTCTTTGATCAGACGCTCGTTTATGTCCAGAGCCACACTGCACGCCTGGACAAAACGCCTGCAAATAGCAAAAGTTAAATGACAAACTTAATTGTTTAAATCCCTTAGAAACTAGGGCTGCATAATATATTGTTTCTTTTCTTGCCATCGCATTATCAACTTGTGCAATAAACACACTGCAAAAGTTTTTCCAGTTGAAAGACAATGTGAGTAATATATATATAATAATAATGAGTAAAATATATATATATGTATATATATATAATGTTGAAAAAGATTTTCTTTCATTTGTTTTTTTTAATTTAACAGGCAATTTGTTGTGTTTTTGTAGAATACTGAAAGCAGAAGAACTGAGAACACTTTGACATCTGTTTATTCTGTATATCAGTAATTCAACAATGTTATCGCATATTTTCCTCATATTGTGCAGCCCTATTATAAACAGTTTAATAATAAAAAATAAGGGCCCTGAAGGGCCCCTAGGAAGCTTTGTGTGGGGGAGAGACATGTATGATGGGCTCATGGTTTTGTCATTTATACATATGTTTATATGGTTTATGGCTTATTGTGTGTTTTGTGACTATTTTGTTGAATGGTATCAAATATTGTAGTTACTGTGTCATCTTTTCTTGATTTTTGTCTGGGTGGGTTGGCGAAGGGGTGGGTGGTCATGTTGGAGTTGTATGTTTTGTATGTTAATAACAATAATTATAAAAATAATATATTTATTTTACCGCTGGATGCATTAGCTCGGACAAATCAAAGTAAAATGTATTTTTAAAGATTATTTTGTGGGGTTTTTTCCCACTTTATTTCAAAGTGACAGTGGATAGACAGTAAAGGTGGGAGAGAGAGGGGGGATGACACGCAGCAAAGGGCTGCGGGTCGGTTTTCGAACCCGGGCCGCTGCAAAGGCCTCAGCCTACAGTGCATCTCTTATACTGGGTGAGCTAAAGGGCTCCCGAGTAACGTATTTTACTGATTGAATATTATCTATGATAAATACCAATAGACTCATACATTTTCTAATCTGTGTCTAATCTATTAGCAGCAATATAATAGCAATGTGTAAAACAAACGTCAGCAAATCAGAACCAAATAAAAACCTCATCCAAAGTGGTAACGTTATGGTTTGGAGGAATAACACTACATTTCATATAAAGGTAAACAGCATACTGAAGATTAATATAGTGAACCTTTAATGTATGTTTTATAGAAGCTTCTTTTATAGCCAGCATGGGCAAAAAACCAGAGAACACTACACACATATGCAGTAGTTCAGTGAGAGAATCAACAATGTTACGGATTAAATAAAATGTGTTCTCGCTCAGATTTTCTGCATAACTGATGTAGTTTCCCATGGCAAAAAAACCTGCAACTTGATAAGTAAGCGCTATTTGCATGGGCTGTGTCCATTTACATAATTAATGTATCGGCTAAGCTCATGAGGTTTTCATTTATGACGTATTCCGCCAGCTGATAATCAGTTTTGCTTACAGATTAAATACCAACTACGGAGTGATGCCGTTTTTTGAAGGAGTTGATTAGTAAACTTTTTTAGCGGATTACAAGCCGGAACTCCTATTAAAAATTGGTCGGGACCAATTAGCTGTGCAGCATAAATTACCATGGCGATCTAGAGCTAATCATTCTAGCTCTTGTAATACACCCCTCAGCAATGAGGAAGGAGGAACAGCTTAGTCATTTAAAAGACAAACAAATCGTACCTGAAAATGTCCTTAAGGTCTTTTACTTTCTTGTTGCCTGACTGGTTGTATTTACTGTCATCCAAGAATGCTCTGGCGTAGGCCATGGGACCGGCATTCACCTGTAGAAAAACATGCCTGGGCGTGTTAAGCATTCTTTCACTCCATTCAGTGCACAAACAGATGTAACAACCAGCATGTACCATTTTTGCTTTCTCGTACCCCTTAAAAGGACCTGTTCAGACTTGGCATTACAAGTGGATCGATCCAAATGTGGAATCACACACCTAGTATTAGAGTGTGATTGGACTCATTTCTTCACTCTATATGCACATAAATATGTACATCATTTGCAAATACATATTGAAATGAACAATCCTTTTCGTAATTGTTGCATTGTTTTTGTGTATACATTTAATTTGTAACTCCTATAAAAATCACAAGTTATTACAGAAACGTGCAATGACTAATAAAAAAAGTGTTGCCTTCAGTCTGTCTAAAAAGATCGACGCGCTCACCAACGCACAATTATAAACCTCATGCTACTTACTTAGGCTAAGGCAAAAGCTCTGCGTGGAGGCTCAGCAGAAACATCAATCAGACTTAAGTCTTATAGTGGTAGGGAAAATCCTACCTTCAATGTGGCCCAGGACATTGGCATACACACTGCTAATAGAATGTGGCCATAATTGGCACAAACTACTTGCGAATGTGGTCTGAGCAAACAGATCTCAATGTCCTCAATACGTTCTTTACACCGGTACTTAAGAGCTGTCTACTTGAGACCGGAGCATTCAGGACACATGGTAATGCCAGGCGTGAACAGGACCATATACTGACCCCAGGCCAGTATGTTTCTTCTTTACACAAATGTGTTATCTAGTCAAACTTTACAAATGAAAATATCTTTGTCTTTAACTTGGATGTGTCTCTGAGGGACTGGGACCTTGCTTTACCTGCACAGAGACACAGCCCTGCAGTTTGAGCTGCAGCTGGATCATGTCCACCTCCTGACTGGAGCAGAGTTTGGTCAGCTCTGCTGTCCGCGCCTTCATCTCATCTATGGCAACATCCACCGGCTTCAACTCCAACTGCTTCTCCCCCACCACCTCCACGCGCTTTTTCACATACGGGAAAGTGTTGGCAGCTGAAGATAAGAGAGAACAGGACAAACTGGTTGGCGCATTGCACGCGAAGAACACAACATGCTTTGGGATCATCTTCGGGTGATGCATGCAAGCAATCAAATGCGATGACAAAAATGATGACTTTATTTTCTGCTGTTCAAGCATCTAAAGTCAAACAGACAGTCAGAGAATTGTCTCTCTGCGTAACAACTGGATGTTCACAATGACAACTGCATGTGTTAGGTCAATAAGAAAGAACAACAAGGCTTGAGGCTGCTTGTTAATAATATGGGATAAGCCAGAGGTACTTGAATAAGATGTGGCTGGGAGTTTCCTAAAACTGTACACGTGCACAGAACAATGGGTGAGCAGCCAAAGAATGTTATAACCACATCTGCTCTGTAAGATAAGAGTCAAATTTTTGTACAAACACTATTAACTAATACTTCAAATGGGAGAGATGAACAGCTGAGGTTTTTGCTTTGTAGTCTGTGTCATCATTACAACAAAGATAAATGCATTATTAATGTGGTGTAGTTTCGAGAGATAGCTGTGTGCCTGTGGTGTATTTTAAGAGACGACACAGAAACTCAAATTGTTTGTGAATGAGTGTGTTTTATGTACTTGTGAGCACGCTCCTTCTCTTGCACTGCTCCTCCACCCCGCCGTGTTTCTTGCCCGACAGCGTGTACGGCGTCTCGAACACAAAGCGGTTGATGTTGTGGCACTTCTCAAAGTCAGTCTTCTTCTCCGGTGCCTCCTTCTCGTCAAAGTAGGCCTTGACAAATGTCACCTGGATGTAGGCGAACTTGGCATCCAGGTCTTTGGGGTTAACCTACCGAAAAAGTAATTACCTTTGATAAAATAAAATTGCAAAGACAGATCCTGAGATAAGATAATTGAGGCTTGAATGGGAGTAATGTAAGTGTCATCCAAAAGCAACATTGCCTTTCGCTAATATCACCACATCAATATTTTTGCACTTCATGTCCTTGTATTGGTGTCTTTGTTTTTTTGTACGTTGCTTTCATGTGTTATTTATCTTGCATTCCTGACTGCAGATCAAGTTCGGAGAAAAAAAGTGATGGAACTGAATTGATATCACCATGGTGATAAAACATCCCTCTACTTAAAACACCTGACTGCTACAACCTATGACGCCCCATTGACCTCCACTGACTCACAATCAATGTTAAACTTGTCAAGTGAAACTCATATATAATACCTCATTAGAGAGGAAACTAAATATTTCCCACATTATGTTGGGCAAGGGATATTTTCCTAAAAAGAAAAAAGCCAGGCTGCAATGCCAAATTACTTTATCATTTTTAATTGTATTTTGGCCAATCATTTACATCAAATACTATTCATTCCAAACATCTTCCACCTTTTCCTTCCCACATTTATCTACCACACCTTATTTGAGTCCTGTATTATCTTGACGTTTTCCGGCCCAAACTTTTCCCCGTAGAGTGTCACTAGCCGTTGAGAGATTTCGGACAGGCCAGTGAGTTTGGGCTCTTTGTAAATGTACTCCTTCCCATCCTCCTCCTCGAAGAAGCCCTGCAAAAAATACACATGTTCACTCAATAAATACAACAAGAGACAGTTCACCTGAAGTGTGCGGGAAGAAACATGCACACAAAACACACAAATATTTTGGTAATGAGTCTTAAAAAATTTTTTTTTCGTCTGGGCTTTTAATACAAAACGTTAGGTGCCAATATCATCATAAATATGGCAGGATAAGACTTTTTCCATGTTGTTTTTGCCCTCTGAACAAGTAAGATGCAACACATCCACCACATCTGCATGACACGTTTTCTGAAAGTGTCTGTTTACTTCTAACTTCACTGCAGCTATTCACTTTCATTTATTACATCCACAGTCTTGAACTTGGTTGTCGCTGAGCCATCACAAAGCTGTAGTTGTAACCTTTGCATGTAATTATAGTTACTGTGTTTCCCTCGGTTGCCAAATTATTTTTGTTGTAATTCCAAAAACTATTTTTAAATAATTTTTTACTATCTAATTATTTTACTACCGGAATTTCAACATTTGGAAATGTTGGCACATTTCCATTATATACACGAGATTGGAAAGGGATTGTAACGTTTGCCTAATGCAATGTCAACAAAAGGATTGAGATGTTTAAACATCCATTCTCTCTGTGTCATGTGGGCTGGGCATTCACTCTGAAATCCAATACACAGCTTGTACAGATAGCATCATATTGCATTTGCTGGGCACTTTTTCCAGTCATTAAAATGACACTGAACATCCTGCTTTGTATTTGTACAGTTAAAGTAGTCTTAGGGCTGCAACCAACGACTTTTTTATTTTTATTATTATTGTCAATTAATCGGTTGATCATTTTCTCAATTAATCGATTAGTTGTTTGGTCTATAAAAAAGTCTGAAAATGGTCCTAAAATGTCAATCAGTGTTTCCCAAAGCCCAAGATGACACCCTCAAACGTCTTGTTTTGTCCACAACTCAAAGATATTTAGTTTACTGTCACAGAAGAGTAAAGAAACCAGAAAAAAAATCTCATTTAAGAACCTAGAATCAGAGCATTTTATTATTTATTAAACAATTACTCAATTAATTTAATAGTTGACAACTAATTGATTAATTAATTATTCTTTCCAGCTCTAATGTCTTGTAACAAAATTGAACGTCAACACCTTCTTTTTTTTAATAATTATAACAGAAAATGTCACATACAATACAGATGTGGATTCTTATCACTATCTGTAATCTACAACTGCTTTATACTTTAAATGCTGTATGCTCCTTCAGTTAATTACGTCCCTACAGCCAGAAGGCAGCAGGGCAAATATGTGTGATAAATGTACAGCAGTGCAGAGCCATTGGCCAAGATGATCCACTGTACATTGATTAAATCATGCAAATTAAACACATACTTGTGCACGCATCAAGCCTGTTGGCTCTAACTCTGTATTCTGTTACTTTGTGTGTGACATCCTGGGGATGGACAGAGACACTTTACAGTTTCATTTTAACTAAATATTTATTTGTCTTCCGTATATTTTAAAGTTTCCTGGAAAGGTGGGAATTCCTGTTTACTGCAATCCTATATTGACTATTAACTGTGAGAATGATTCCTCACCCCACCTATGTCATTTACATTCCAATGTGCTCAACTTTTTGCGCACAGCCTAGTGATGTGTGCTTCAGGTGCACTTTGTGCCTAAGGTTACTGTGTTGTACTTGCACTTTACATTAAAGCTGCTTGACGATCTTACCTGTCCATAAAAAGCCACTCTGAAGTATGTCCCAAGCATCCTGCGGCCTGAGTGTATCACCTCCATTATCTTGTTGTAGGCTCTGTGCAAAGTGTCGTACAGTCGGCTTAGTTTCTGGAACAATAAGACAGATGGCATTGGAGTTGGACTATTTCCTTATTGCATGTTTAAACAACTAAGCAGCGTGTGTAGCAAGCCAGGGTGCCTTGAAAATCCATTTTAGTTTCACTTGAGATAATGATTATCGCTATTTAGGCACTTTAGAAACTCTTTGGTGATAGATGTGAATGTGAACATGTTAGCCTGTCTATAAGACTGGTAATCTCACTTCTTGCTCCGCTGTGTGTAGGGAGGCTCAAGGCTCCAGTAAACCTGACCTTCCCCCATCCTGTTGTTTTTTTAAAAGCAACAAGGAAGAGCCATAAAAATTCCTTGATAACATCTAAGTTGCATTCCCAAAAAGTGAGACTGTGACATTAATAAATGTATTTTAAATGGTCTAACTGGTCTCGACTTATGTAACTAAAGTGGTTCCATTTATATATCAACCTGCTGAGTGCAAGGCAACAAGTCGAGGAGTTTAATGAGTGGAAAATTAATATCGTAAACTTTACACACAAGTATTTATATCAATAAAATGTTTCTACAAACCAAAGACCTTACATAGGTGTGATTACTAGACACTCATAAACATGGGGACGTTGATGAATCACTTTGCAAGGAAAAGTAAGAAACAGTGGCTGCATGTTTACAATCTATCTGTTCAAGGGATGTTGCCATAGTACCTCATACTCGTGACGCTTCTCGTAGATGGGGACAATAAGCTTGGCAATGTGCGTGATGAGCTCATAGCGTTCTGCTTTCCACAGTGCCTCCACACAGACCTCGAGGTGTTCGACCAGGACTTCCTAAAAAAGGGGTAGAAAATGAAGAGGTCTCTTATTAATATGCATTAACAGTATGAAGACATCAGACTTAAGATTTAAAGGTCCTTTATTATTCCGATTTTCAGGATCATACTTGTATTTTGGGTTTCTATTAAAACATGATTACATGCTTTAATGTTCAAAAACACACTATTTTTCGCATACTGTCTGTCTTAATACACCTGTATTCCCCCAATGTCTGAAACTCTGTTTTAGGGCCTGTCTCTTTAAGGCCCCATCACGAAAAAAAGTCTGCTCTGATTGGTCAATGCATCCCCAGGTTTTCCACACCTGCACTCTCTGGGTTTCGAGACCATTATTGCAGCCGGGGGAATGACTGTAACAGTACTGTAATGGCACTTTCTACCTATAGTATATATGTAATAATAATAATAATACATTTTATTTAAAGCACCTTTCATGACACCCAAGGTCACTTCACAAACAATATATATGTAGTATAGTCGTGACATCACACCCATACAGAAGTCCTGACGGCTCGTTTAAAGGCGCAGTTTCTGAATACAAGCTGGGTGCATTTCTCTGTGAATGGGGCATTTTTAATACTTGACTTTAACTGTATTTATACAGCACCTCGACCTGTTTTATAATCAAAAAAAGACATCTCACTTTTTACAATATGGGTACTTTAAACTGGGTATCATTTGACCTTTTTTTAATATTAGTGCTGATACAATACCCAAGTTACAGTGCCAATACCAAAACCAATACTATTTTTGATACCTTAGAGAAAAACAAAAAAAGCTAAAGTTCTCAAAAGTTAAATATTGTTTAAACACAAGCAGCCATGCATGAACTAACTCATAATCAAATAGAAAAGAGGCAAAATTAATTACTGATTAATTATTAACACAATTATACATTCGACCAGATATTCGGGGACAGTTTTTGATGTGTGGTGCTACAGACACATTTTGCTGACTTACAAATAAAAGTACTGACTTGAAATACTAGATGTAGAATGACTATTCAGCCAGCTGCTTGTTTGTGAGGTACAATCAGGGTATCTGAATTGACTAACTATTGCCTAGGTTATTTTTGTCACCAAATCCTGTCCGGACGGCCACACCTCAGTGTAATAGACATCTTGCATTCCAGTGTCTTCCCTCATGGCAGCTTCCTCTTCAATATTCAAGGTAATCCTCTTAAAGGCTGCAAGGCCGCTGGGGAACAACTCTAACAAATGAACAGCAAAGACAAAGTAAAAATACTGGTTCACAGACTGTAGATTTCTAAAAAAACCTTCTACCAAATACTGTATTTCATGTAAGTTCTGAGGTTGCAACAGGTGTAGCTTCACAGCAAATAGTTTTAAAAACATTTTAAACAATCATGAGTATTACTAGAAAAATGGGTGCTGTCAATCCAGGAGTGGGCTTGTGAGATGGGTAGGGTGGCGGCGTTTGAAAAAAATGTCATATAAACGGTTTTCCAGATTGGATATCTTCACTAGAAAATGGGGAAAGTACCTGAGCTTTCTGGAGGGCTCCTAAGAAGCTTTGTGTGGGGAAGAATTGTTTATGATTGTCTTATGGTGTTGTCATTTATACACATGTTTATATGGTTTGTTGTCTATCTTGTTTCTATTTTGTTGGTCTTGAATATTGTAGTTATTGTGTCATCTGTTCATCTGGGGGCGTGTTCATGTTGAGAGTTGTATGTTCGTGACAAAATGTAGCCACATTAAGTTGTTGATACAGAAACTTGTTTGTAGAGACGTGTACTGGTGCAGTTTGACTAGACGGCAAACAAATATTTTCATAAGCGTTGGCTGTCAACCAACCACAAATTATCTTTGTCCGTTGACATTACTTAAAGATAAAAAAACAAACATTTGCCTAAATAAGTATTTCACGGCAGGTTTTGCATTAGATAAAAACATGACCATAAAAAAGAAGAACAGCATTGTGAGGCTTTGTATTTGCTAGATGTCACTCTGCCGCTGTTATTGTCAGTCTGTGTTTGCATTCTGTATCTAACAACAGTCATCAAACAAAGGGGTGTGTCTTTTACAGTGTAGGTAAATCTTCCTGGAGAACCACAATGTTTTGCTTGTGAAGGTTAGGTCCACTGTACAGCTGTGTGTACTGTCTGTGGGCATGTCCTTGTGTCGGTTAGGAATTGTGGCTGAAGTTTGACATAAGCAAATACCTTTTTTAGCTCCTTCCTCTGAAAACTAATAATTCATGTTATATTACAGTTAATAACATGTGTAAGCCCCAAATGGCGGTAAAAGCAGTGTGTGTGAAAGTGTGTGTGAGAGTGTGCGTGAGGATGTGTGTGTGCGTGCGTGCGTAGATGTGCGTTGGGCCTTACTTTTCCTGTGCAGGTACTCTGCAACCAGTGCAGCCACATGAACGTAGCACATGGCCGCCTGTGGAGACAACAACAAACACCTGCAGATTTAGTGTAAGTTTCTATAGCAGAAACACAAAACATGTCCTTCTGTATGGAACTGAAAGGGGAAACCTCGCTATATTATATATATATATATACATATATATATAAAGATATATATATATATATATATCTTTATACAGTATATAAGTACAGTATATAGAATAGAAATAAAATAGAATAGAAAATAAAACTAAAACTAAACCAAATCAAATGTTTTAGGATATTTGCTGGGTTTGTTGTGCTGTCTTCTCGTCTTTCTTCTTTGTGAAAAAACCCTTTTAGCCTTGCTTGTAACATAAAAAGGTTAAATAAATAAATGCACTTAATCTCAAGCGAACAATGTATCAACTCGACCACCCAGGTTCAACTTCTGCGTTTACCCAGACCTTTAACCTTCCTCTGGAGAGGAACTATAGAGTCTTGATTGTTATTACAATCCCATTAAAGTAAAGTAGTAGAAGAGCAGAGTTTCCCAACATTTTTTTTAAGACTTGACAACGTGTTTATTATATAACTACTATAATTATAAATAAACTTCAGCTTTTAAGTTAGTATCAGCCTCCCTTGCTTACACTGAACATGAAATGGCCAATGTTTATTTTTAACCACAAATACACTTTTTGTTGTAGCTCTACCTAAATAAAATGACCTGAGCTCTGTATTTAATGTTGGATATTGTAAACACTGTAAATGTGGTATTAAGCCAACAGAACTCAACAGAACCCATGTTTATATCATTCTGTGTTGGGGTTTATAGTTAGTGTTTTATTCAGCTTGTGGCCAAGGACCTAGGGCAGCAGTACAACTATGTAAACCATGTAGGTATATTTTTATTGATGTGTTAAAATCATTTTTGTTTATTTTGTCCAGGAGGCACCAGGAGCAATACAGTTAGTAATACCAGAAACGCCCCAACTCAAGAGTAGTTTCCTGTACTGTATCTGTGCCATGTGGGTTTCTCCCCTGCCACGCCTCTTTACAGGGTTGCTGCAGGTTTCACCAAGTCACATTTGAGACTTCTATAGGACCTTTTTAAGACCATTCTTAATGAAATTTAAGAGCTTTATCTCAACATCAACAAAGACCTAGGTTAAAAAAAGTATTGCTAAACTTGCACCAAAGCTGAAGAATAAATCCGTTTCATGTCTGTGGTACAATCCGAAAGAGACTCATGCCAATACTATATAAGTTGCATTTTGGTCTCACTTGTAGTCGTATCACAGAGAAATTATATCTGGACTAGCGAGAGAAAAAACTCCACGGAATAATTAAAAAAAGAGCATTAGAGGTAGCATTGTATGGACGTAGGAAAATCAAGACCTGTTATTATAATTATTTAAGACCTAGAACACAATGCCAATTCAACACTTTTTGATTATGAAATTTTAGACTTTTTAAGACTCTGCGGAAACCCGGCTTTAGGTGACTAGCGGGAAGATCTAAGTGTATTGATTATAATGGGAGGAGTAAATGTGAACACAGATTATAAGCGATTCTTTTGTTCCATGGTCACCAAAGTAAATATTGTAGCCATTGTTCACAAGCCACATAACTCCTGGACATTCTGACACTAAAATGTCATTTTTCAGACGGACACATCAGGAAAAAACAAACTTAGTTTGAAACCTGTTTCTGTCCCAGGACTAAACTCTCACTAGATCTGGCAACACAGACAAGCTATTGTCAACTAATGTTTGTGAACGCCCTAACAAAACAAATCACGTTATGTTGAATAGGTCCTTTAGCTGCGTAAATATGTAGTGGTAGCAAAATAAATATCAATAAATTATGCAAATATGACCTCTAATTGATCCACATTCTCTACACAAGCCCACGCCCATTTAGAAGACCAGAAGTGCTTACCGTTTCATGTCATTGGTATTCTTTAGTAAAGGATTAGAGGATCTTTGGGAATGCTCCCTTGAAACAACAAACTGAAGGACTGACTCACGGTGTAATACCAGAGTGTTACTGTAGTTACACTTTCTGGTACAGTGTTTGCTTTGGTGTTGCCACTGAGCATGGTAATGGGTCAATGTGTCACCAAAGTCATATCACTTTCACTATCACTTTTTCAGAGCATGTTTGACACTGTTGGGCAAGTTACTAAAAAGTAATTAGTTATAGTTACTTCTTCCAAAAAGTAACTAAATTAGATACTCAGTTACAAATTATAAAAGTAGCTGGTTGTTTCAGAAAGTAACTAATGCATTATTTTCAAGTAATTTTTTTTTTAATGCTCAAATTGACCCCCACCTCCACCCTTCTTTAATGGGACTTAAAATACATATGCATGTTCAATTATTTATGGTAAATCTG
>NC_045751.1:18734730-18748524 GCF_008692095.1 Etheostoma spectabile
TGAAATGGACACTTAATACAAACATACATGCAAATAATATAAGTGCCCTGATTTTTATGGGCGCTGCAGTCCCATGTTGAAGTGTCCTTGGGCAAGACACTGAACCCCAAGTTGCTGGTGGCCGCTTGCATTTATCTTCGGAGTGAGTAGCCGCTCTATAGACATAGTGCCTATGTTTTCTGACCACGGTGGGAAATCCTTAGCAGGAGAAGTTACCACTCCTCTCCTTGATTTCATAACACCATACCTGTCTCTTGTGACTGACTTGCTTGTGTTGTTCATTGTGTCCGACTACACGTGCTTTCCCCGCCCAACTCTACCTCTGATTGGCTTACCATGAAATTTTACCCAACCTCAGCCAATCGTCAGCATTTATGCGCTTGCCTCGTGCACGGCCCACTAACCAAGGAAGAAAAAACGTCTTTGCCTCGCAGCTCAGATTTAGTTGGTCTGATGAAAAAAAAACAGCTTCAATTACCGTAGCGGGCCGCATTTTTCGGCAGTAACGGTAACAGCGTTATTAAGATGGGAGGAGTAATCAATTAGATTACTCGTTACTGAAAAAGTAACGTCGTTAGTAACGCATTAATTTATAACGCCGTTATTCCCATCATAGTGTTTAGTTTAGTATTTGCTAGTTTAGAGTTTAGTTTCAGTTTTTCAGAGAGGTAGTTTAGGTAGTTTAAGTTTGTTATTGTCATGGCCAGGAATAAAGTCTTAGAAGTATGTGCAGTAAGTACATAAACATACAGATTGCATGGTGGGAGATTAGCCATGATGTTTAATGTTTAGCGCTTCTTTAGTGTCTGATGTGAAGAAGTTACGGCACAGCTCCACCTCATGTCAAGTTCGTTCACTTTCTATGATTCAATGTTGCCAGAGTTGACGGAAGTTCATGCGGTCTCCTTTTTTCAATACTGATTTATTATAGAGTAGCTAAAAAAAAACTAAAACTGAAATGATTTACGTTATTACGCTTATTTCAATTCAGTTTTTTTTTTAACCTGGCAAGGTTTTAGTTTTTAATTTAGTTTGAGTTTAGTCACTGCTTATTTTGTTTTTGTTGTAGTTTTCTATAATAACCCTGGTCTTGATTATTGTTGTAAGTGATGGACTAAAGAGGTAAGAGTGTATGCAAAGATGTGATTAAGTGGTCAAACAGCCATGGTCCTGCTGGCATTACTTTCCAAGCGACAGCTATTTCGACACGGGTGACAATAAGAAAAAACAAAACGATAAGAGACAGACGGGTTAACATATGACACAAAGTGAAAGAGAGATCATTCAAAGTCTTCCTGCTGATACCTCAGACAGATCTCCATTCTTGAGGTGTGCTCGCGCCATGCTGTCCAGCCAGGTTCGTCTCAGTTCGGGCGTGCTGGCGTAGGACCGGGCCAGGCTGTACTGGAGATCCAGCAGCATCTCTGGGTCTTTCTCGTGCTCCCTCATCTGGGCTGTGGCCATCAGCACTGTGCGGATGCGTTTGGTCAGACCCTTCACTTCAGAGGGGAATGCCGTCGCCTGCATTGTGCAGAAAGGTGTTATTACATGCACACAGAAAAACATGATTGAATCTATTACAAACAAATACAAGCAGGGCTGTTTTCCTACACATATTGTTCATGTATACTATACCTTCATAGCCTTGTCACTATTTGCAAAGTTGTTGATGATGGAGAGAGACTCCTGGAAGCGTGAACTGCCGGACAGCGCCACATCGGAGATCAGCTGGCTTACAGCAATGATGATCTAGACAAACAGGAGCAAAGAGAGGGAATGGATTCAAAAAAGACAAACAAGGATTAAAGTGTAAAATAGAGTGGATGAGGAGAAGCACAAAATGAAAGGAGGGTAAACACAGATCCACATGAAATAGTTGTATGTATTGACCAGAGTCCAGTGAAATGGATGGCCTTCTGCTCCTGTGTTACCAGAGGAGCTGGAAACACAGCAGTCTGTGTTTAAACTGGTCAAACGCCATCGTAACATTCTCCACCTGCCTAATGAAAGCATATCTAGCGCTCAGAGGAGTTTGTGTGGACAAAAGGCTAAACATCAGGGTGAATAAGAATGGAGATCAAGACAGACATTGTTACAGACCACCAAGTGTGGTAAATGTTAACAGCATGGCTGTTATATCACATATACAGTCCAAATAGAGGCCAGACATTTAGAGGGATGACATGTTTCCTCTGTTTCTTCCTCTACTTTAAATTCCCACACACGCTCCACTTTACCTGCAGGTGCGTGCGTAGGAAGGTCTTCCTCTTGGTGTACTCGTAGTTGTTTCTCATCAGCAGGTAGAGCAGGGCTGACACCTCTGCCCTCAGACATCCCATCTTGGAGACGCAGCACTTGAGCACCTCGCAGCACAGAGCCTCGCACAGCGTGACGCGGCCCTTGAACAGCACCGACGGGAACTGACGGGACAAGGTGTTAGTGTATTAAAGGACAGGGGTGTCGTTAGAAAAAATACTGTAAGTATGTAGGGAGAAGAGCGGGAAAATGTCAGTGAGACATTAGAAAGGAACCGGAGCGGTGTGTCCCAAAAAACACCGGAAACCTAAAAAAGACTGTAATATGAGGCTTGTTACCAGATGGGACGAGTATGCACTATGCACCTTTGAAACTACACTGTTTTTATATTATTTTTTTAACAATTTGTTACAAATTTTATTTTCCAATACTTTGCAGATTTGTTTTTAATGCACGTCCATTCATTCTGTTATAATCTGGTATTTCTGCAAATAAAAATTAGGCTCCACTAATATTATTAGTATTATACCCTTTGTAGAATTAGATTACAAGAGGAAGTAGGAGTGTTTCGAACTTGTGTGATTAAAACATTTCCAATAACTCCAGAGCGTTGTAAAGTCCAAAACTTAAAATGTATTGGAAAAAAGGTAGATGCAATAATTTACAAAATTGACAACATGGTTTTGTTTAACTAAATAATTCTGCTTCAATTCATACTTGTGGACATCCAGTCTTTCAAAAATAACATTTTCACTGCGAGTTAGACGTCAGGGGTTAACTTGCTCTCCCGCTGGCTGCACACAAAGGGAACATCTCTATTAATACATACATCTCTATTAATGGGGCAACATTTATACATCCAAATTGATGGATTTTGTTTGAGGATTATTATTATTCTTACTATTATTATTATAATTATTAGTATTACATCATGAAATATGGTGATAGACATTCATCCCATTAATTCCCACACTATGTTCAAACTTCATTTGATGCAATAATTTAATGCCCTTTTTTTATCCTTTCACCATTGTATTTGTAACGTTTGATTCAGAGTCTTGTAAGTTTGAATGTTATTGTCATGTCTAAATGTTGGAATTTTACTTCTGCTTGTATTGCCCTGTGTAGGCAGGGTGTCCATGCAAAGAGAGTGAACTGATCTCATTAGATCACCCTGTATTAATTAAGGTTGAACAAATTATAAAATGGGATTGAATCAAAATAAACTACAGAAACCTCTCCCACTCTTGTAACCGAAACAAAACATGCCAGAACAGAGTCTACCACGCTGCTCTCCTGTGATTCATCACACAAGCAGCCTAGTAATACTGCTGATACTGTACTATCAGTTGTATCAATATAGAAGTGGGTGGTCCCTTCCCTAGGGAACTTTCTTCTACTCCCTTAATGAAATGTGTGAGTAATACATTTTAAAACAAGAAATATTACGAGTACAAAGGCAGCGAGTCAATGAATATGGAAACAAGGCAACAGCAACAAACACAGGGAAACAGGAAATCTTTATTTTAAGCGTTCGCTTTTTTTTGTCAATGATAAATGACATTTCAACTCAGTAGTACTTCCTTGTTTGAATTTTATAAATAGCACAATGAGAGACCCGAACACACGTAGGTTAGACAAGTGACAACATACGTCACTTCTGTTTGTTTAATCGTGGTGGGAAATGTTGTTGGCAGAGTCCAAACAACAAAAAGTATCACAGCCTGCATGTGTGCTTGTGAGTGTCGACATACCTTGTTGATGAAAGCCCTGAGCGCGGCGAACACATGTCTGAGGGCGGCTTCTGATTGGCCAACTTTGAGGAAGGTGAGGTAAACGTCAAACACCTTCTTCATCAGGGGGTTGTGACCGTCGCTGTCCAGCAGCTGGGTCTGACACACACACACACACACACACACACACACACACACACACACACACACACACACACACACACACACACCACACACACACACACACACACACACACACACACACCACACACACACACACACACCACACACACAACACACACCACACCACGTATGACTTAAATTATTTCCCAGAGACTAATGCCTGACCACAAACTTAACCACAAAAGCTGTATACAGTAAGTACTACTGAGACAGCTATATATCAAAGTAAAGCACTTTGTAGCAATGTTCAGAAAAGTGTTATATAAATAAAGTTTATTGTCATTATTATGTATGTTCATTTTAGTCTATTTTTGGTATTGTACTGACATAAACAGGTAGACCCACATGCTTGCACCATAACGTTTATTTTAATATCTCACCATTGAGATTTAGTTTGAGTGTGTGTGTGTGTGTGTGTGTGTGTGTGTGTGTGTGTGTGTGTGTGTGTGTGTGTGTGTGTGTGTTGGTGTGGTGTGTGGTGTGGTGTGTGTGTGTGTTTGTGTGTGTGTGTGTGTGTGTGTGTGTGTGTGTGTGTGCATGCATGCGTGTGCTGACCTTAAAACACTGAGTGAAAACAGAGAGGACATCCAAGACACTAAGGGACACCTCGGTGGACATGTTGCCCTCCAGCAGAGCCTGATGATGGATCTCTGCCTCTGATGGCCCGGTCCCTAGAACACACACAGACCACACACAGTTAAAAAAAGAACTTTAAAACACAGTGTGTGGTAATGGTTCATATACAGAATACATAAATAAAGAAGAAGAAACACATCCATTACTCAGTTCTGTGTAGAAGAAGCTGATGATTACCACAGTATCAACACTGTTCCTGATGTCTGCCCTGTTTCAGGGTACATCTAAGTTACCCAACTAAAAATGAATATTTTTTGCTACGTTTACGTCTCTCGTCCACAGTATTCTGGGGTTTCTGAGCCCTTAAAATGAAGACATTTGGGTCACTGCTTCCCCCGTTTCGGTTTGAAAACTCCGGGGTTGCTTTGTAGACTAGGCAGGCACAAAAAGAGACTTTTGGAAACGGCAATGCTTAACGTTACATACTGTACCTTTTGGTAACAGTTCCACCTCGTCGTCATTCCAAGCACATTAATCCCTGCTCTTACTTTTCCCCTTAGTTGTTCTTTCTCCTTCTTTTTTTTTTAAGATTATGCCCTTTGTTGTATAGAGAGACAGTGGACAGGCGTGAAAGGGGAAGAGAGATGGGGTATGACACGCAGCACAAGGGCCACAAGCTGGTTTCGAACCCGGGCCACTGCAGGACTCAGCCAACATGAGTAACTAACTGAGTGAGCTATAGGCCACCCCTTCTCCTTCTTTTTTTAACTGCAGATAACGTCAGACAATCTGCTTCCTGTGTACACCAGCACGCGCATGCCCAGTGAATGCTCCTGTGATACATGCGCAGTCAGACGCGTCAATATGAACAGAGATTAGTTCTGCTACGGAGCCTAAACTTTTCATATGGACGGAGATTACCATTGTCTCAAAATGCTACTACACTTGAGTGCCCGTTCTCCAAAGTTGACTCTATGTTTACTTTTGCAGAGTGACAGCAGAAGAAATAAGCTGCCTGTAAGACCCAGAGTTAGAAATTTGTTGGAACGATCTGTCCCATGCTTTAAAATATAGTTTAATTAATACAAAATAAGTATATTTGCATTAACGTTATTGGAGTTTTACAATGTTTTTTTTTTTAATAAGGTCAGAAGGAAAAGGACAACCATATTTAAAGGGGGAAAAGGGCTAATTTTGTAACTATTATCATGCACATACAGCAGTGGAGTCTGTGACACACCAGACAATGAAAAACATATACAACAGACATTTGTTTAGAAAGAATGGAAAGTGAATGCAGCACAGGCCAAGATGTGCTAATATCTTGTCCCGCCATCTAAAGGTACCAGATCCTAGAATTACCGTAACGCAACTCAGTAGCATACTTAATCACAACCTCCCTGCCTGATGAATGCAAACATGTTTCCAACTCCACGGACCCACATTGCAAAACAAGGTTTCTGTCAAAAAGTTTCTCAAGTCTAAACCAACATACAGTATATCCTAATATCGATAGTCTCCTCCTGCCAATTCTGCTAACCTCCTGCTAACCTCCTGCTAACCTCCTGGCACTTCTGCTAGCTAGCCATCTGATTCCATGTGTAAACATCAGAGATCTATGGCTACGATCTCCATCTCTACATCAGAGTGGCTGCCATGGCAAGCGTGGGGGAATTAAACACTGAGTGCGATCTTCTCCGCTTCGCTTCCTGCTGACCAGTGTGTAGGCGTCGGATGGTAAGCTGGGGGGGGCTCTGTGCCAGCATCGGCTTCCCAGGGGGATCATGAGAGCTGTGGTGTCCTTTCTCCGAGACTTAGCTGAATCCTGGATCCTGGCACAATTCAACTGGGTGACTCATTTTCTGTGAGCCGGTCTAACGGCCACATTCTGCTTCATGATGAATTATGCACAACCTCGTACTTCGTACGATTTCATGTGACAAATAAAAATGTTCTTTGAGTTGTGGGTTTTACAGCAGCAAACTGTGCGTGTGTGTGTGTGTCTATAACATTTGTGCTTGATTTCCTCCAGACCATGTGAGATTAATTTTACATTAACAAATAGCGTGGCCGTCTCCTTACTTAGGGTTCAAAGTCCTACTTATGTAGTCATGTTTAAACAAAACTGTTTTCCAGGTTCCAACACTGACATTTTGTTTGGTTTAGTCAGCTAAAATATTAGACTGTTAGAGATTAGAGAGAAAAAGTGGTCTGCTCTGCCATAAAAGCTGTCATTCCTAAGTGTCTTTTGACTTTTTGCTTACTAGAAAAACATAAGAATTAAGATAATACAAAGGAATGAATTAAATTATTGAAAAGGTTAATAATAATAATAATAATTTATACTTTATTAATCCCACAAGGGACATTTTTGACTCGGTTAGAACACCCATTACACACAGGACTGAAATATACACACATGCTCAGTACCCATACATGCACTAATGGAGAAATGTCAGAGTGAGGGCAGTGGACAGCTGAGGTTGCCTTGCTCAAGAGCACTTTTGCAGTGCCCAGGAGGTGAACTGGGCACCGTACCATGCCAGCACCACCACCCTGGTCCGTATGGTGACCTGAAACGGTGACCTTCTGGTTCCCAATCCAACTTCCTACAGACTAAGGTCCAGCCACCACTGCCATTGTACTTTTCTGTTTGGTTGGAGGTTGTTTACTGTTGGGTTTTCCCATGTCACATTCAGTATGGCTTTGTTTTACTGGTCCAGTAATTTCATTATAATTTCCTAGATCATTTCCTGGGTTATGCAATTTGCCACTAATCAAAGAGACAGTAATAAGTAAAAAAAAAGAATTTATTTTGTTTTTTGGAAATAACCCGCAAATTATATAGCGGTTACATGGTTGTGTAGAGAAACAGACTTCCACAGCGCCATTTAACCCTATGCAAAAACGAATGTATTACTGGAAACTTTATTTTCCATATTGTTTAAATAGTATACTCTCCTGTAATTTACAGTGGATTGAGGAAGTTAAAAATAGGAAGAAAAAAAAACATCTTTTGGAACTTGTTCTCAATGCCTTAATTTAAATAAATTAGGAAAATCCATATCCCCATGTCTATCTCCATAGAGACAGGCATGGGGAACTTTCCATAAGATCATCAAATCAAAAACCAGCTATTAAGCCAACTGAAATAACACCATGCCAATCTCTAGGTATGGTGAAGGGTATGTAATGATGGGGGGTTAGTTTAATTCCAAAGGCCAAGGGAACTTTATCAGGATGCATAGTATCCTGGATCCATGAAATAACTGGCCTTTAAAAATAAAAATGTGCCTGGCTCTGTGGGAATTTAACATAGAGGTGTGTATACTTATGCCCCCTGTATTTTAAGGAAGTATATTTATTTATAATTTACAAAGAAAATTGATGTCCTCGAAAGGTCGGCTAACTTTTTTTAAATTAAGGCATTAAGATCAATTTCCAAAAGATCTTTATAATTCCTCTTTTTAATCCACTTTAGCATGGGTGTGTTAACTTTCTCAAGCCACTGTACATCTACATTTAAAAACACCTTCTCAACAAGTCCCATTAATGAACCTTTCTAGGACAGTGCAATTACATATCAGTTCCTTTGTTACTGGAAAATTATTAAGGGCATGAAAATAAACAGACGATTAAATGTGACCTAAAGTTTTGCATGTGAACTGGTTTGTGTGGTTACCAATATTAAGAGTGAGGGAGGTTTCCATGGTGCCAAACTGGTGTAACTTCGTCTGCATGAGGCTGGCTCGGTTGCAGCGCATAGCCGGCATCGTCTGTGACTTCCTGTCTGAGGAGAACAGCTTTGGCATGCATATGTCCTGACTCCTGTATGAAAAATACATCCACAGAGAGAGTGCGTGTATTTGTTTGAAAGAGAAGAGAGGGAGATACAGAAAGGATAATGAGACCCTGCAGTTATGTAACCTATTATATTAACAAAAAGTAATATGCAAAGATCTAAGACTTTTTCTATTTACACAAAAAACTGATTTATCTCAAATATTGTTCACTAATTCTGTTAGTGAGCACTTCTCCTTTGCCAAGATAATGCATCCACCTTACAGGTGTGGCATATTAAAATCAGATTAGACAGCATGATTATTGCACAGGTGCGCCTAAGGATTACCACAATAAATGGCCACTCTAAAATGTGCAGCTTTACTGTATTGGGGGGTTCCAAAAACAAGTCAGAGTCCAGACCAGTGTTTTGTTTACATAGAAAAAGTCTTAGATCTTCGAGTTCAGCTCATAAAAAATGTGGGCAAAAACAAAAGTGTTGTGTTTATCATTTTGTTCAGTGTACATATGAATATTTGTATCATTGTGTCATGCATACAATAAAATATGCCCAGTCCACACGGACTTAAAAGGCACTATTACCTATGTCAACAAAAGTAATTACATACCCTAAACAAATAACCCTTCTAGTCTTTTTGGCCAAGCTTTAGAAACAAAATTTGTCAACTTACAAATTAAATTTAAACAACCACTTCAATTCAAAATTGGTCATCATCCGTGCACCAGATCATTTCAGGATTTTGGACAGACATTTCTCATCATAATCATCTCATCATAATACGAACAATACAGAAGAAAATGTGATTCGTTCTCAACTTTTCCTAGTACACATAGTTCGCACAACCTTTTATCCATATTTCTTCAAATCGTGCAAGTAACATACTGTACTTCTGATTGTTTACATGCTGCAAGTTGAATTATTACTTTAAGTATGTAAGTAAGTAGATTTATCAAGCACCCTTTACAGATACAAAATCACAACGTGCGTAACATTAAATACAAAAACACAATACAAGCAATAAAAAAAGAGAAATTGTACCAATACACAGCACAGGGCTGACACAATTTAAATCACCACAGCAGCAGATAAATAAGGTCAGAGACAATTGTAAGTTATTGGGACAGGCTAATCTAAAGCCTGTCTGGAAAAAATAGCTTTTCAACGGTTTCATAAAAGCATCACAGGAGTCTAGGGATCGCAATAAGGGGAGAGCGTTGCAAAGATATTTGTAGTGGATCTGAGGGACATCCAGCAAATTTAACTCAGGTGATCTAAGAGCCCAATTTTGGCATATTAAGTTGGAGGAAGTCAGTGACACACTAAAGAGTTATGTTATGCAGGGCTCTAAAAGTTAGCACCAGTACCAGAAATCTGAAAGGAAGCTAGTGTAGTGAGTATAAAATTTGGTTCAGGGGAGTATGATTCAAACGGGTAAAAAAGAGCATTACAATGATCTAAACAACACCAAATAACTGCGTGAATGATCATCTCCATCTCAACTTTAGTCAAACTGAGGAGCTGCACAACTCAATTGACATATGTGAAGAAGATAGGGGAGGTTTTAATGAATTACACAATAGAATTTACTGAACCCTCAATTGAGGAGAGAATTAAGCAGGCAGTACAGTTTAACCACGGTGTGTTATTGTGTCGTGCCGTCCCAACTCTCTGAAGTTCCTGTCTCCCTGGAGGTGTATTTAAACGTAAGCTGGAGGTGTTACGTTTAGCTGAACGTAAAGGATAAACAAAGATATTGCGTGCGCTTAAACACAGATGCTAAAGCCAAGGTCAGCCTATCTTTCTCTCTTGGAAGTATTTATAAGTGTGGCAGGGCCACTGACCTCCTAAAGGAGACAGTCCTGAAACAAAACATTCCCTTATGATGCAGCTATCTACACTCCCTGAATAGAGAGACATACACAACTATACATGAACAGGTTTGGTGATTAGAGACTGGCCGAATACTCTCATCCCCTGACCTGGGACCTATGAATGACCTGGTGTTGTCTAGGCTTTCCCTTTAATCTTATCATACCACAACATAGTGTTTCTGGAAATAACACAAGTCACCACAGATCCTTCCTGGACTGGAAAGAACATGAACGTAATTCTCAAGAGACAGGGATCGTTACACCAAAATTACAAATATTAAGCCGAACAAGACAGATCATGACCAAACACCCATCTGAAACAACGAGTGATGAAATAAAAAAAAAAAAACAGTGCTGTTGGTTTTTCCACACTTACCGCACAATGTTCCTTTTCCCAATGTAACGGAGCTGAACCAGACAGATCCTGCAGGGAGAGTGAAAATAATAGAAAATATTAGCAGGAGCTCAATTCACTTTTATGTTTTCAGTCCTGGTATTTCGTATTTTATAACTCAAGTTTACTGCATGAAAACAGGCCATTATGGTGTTTTTTGTATACTACTCACTCAAGCAAGCTGAGGAAGTTCATGATGTCTTGAGGGCTGACTTTGTTCCAGTAGGCCATGAGAGTGTCTGTGGACAAAAAGAAAGCCATGTGTTATTTTGTTAACCAACCATTAATCAATGTCTTGTCAGATGTGAATAAATGAGTCCCTGTTGATAATAGAGGTGTGGAGCTAAACTGACTAAACATCCTAAATAGGAGGTGGCTGGCTGACAATAAGTCAGTCGTTGTTTGTGCAACAGCCGAGCCAAGATTCTGAGTAGACTCTATCCCGAAATAGCAGAGGGGACAGTTATGTCATATCCTGTGCATAGTGAATGAAGGCCTGACTTGAGGTCAGAGATAATCACTGACCCTCTGACAGGGTCTTGACTATGTGCAGGAAGGAGAGCAGGAGGCCCCTGATCTCATATTGTCCTAGTCTGCTGATGGGAGGCATGGGGCTGCTGCTCATGGTGGAGTCACGTCTCTGCAGCTGGAACAACACACAGAAAACCTCAATGGTGAGATCTTAAAAGAAACAGTTATTGCTGCAAGCATGTGGGTCTACCTGCTTTATGTCAGTACAATACCGACGATAGACAACATACTTAATGAACATACTTAATAATGACAATAAACTTTTTACATAACACTTTTCTTTACAAAATCAATAAGATCAAATAAATACAAAAAAAGAAAGAAAGAACCATTTCCAAAAGCTTTCCCAGAAAGTAAAAGAGTGTCACTTAATGCAATGGGGTGTTTCACAGATGTGTGATTAATTGAACAATGGAGCTCTATGACACAGAGGGATGAGACATACCAGGCGTTAGTTAGTACTTGCTAGTAAGAACAGTATATTGTTGCTTTAGGTCTGCACATGGGATTTGTTGACAGTAAGAAAAATATATAGAATTTCGCCAGCCTTATCCTTTTACAACTAGTGTGCGTTGAGGATGCTGCTACAGATTCAACTATTCCAGCGAGAGAGAAACTCCATGTAATGATGTCTATAGATTCTCGTGTCCACAAATGGTCTGCACATGAATTATATTACTGCCGCACGACTCATTTTAGATGAAACTTACAAAGAAGCAACATGTTTTTGTAAGACTAGCCCGTCTTGAACTGTTTACATAATGGAACTATCTGGAGTTTGCAAGCAGAAGTAAGGAGAACATCTGCACATTAGTTTGTGTACTAGTTCAAGTTCAGGAAAAGATGTGGCCCAGAAGTGACATCAAATTGCAAAAGGTTTTAACCATTAGTTTCAAATTACCAGCTACCATAAACCAAAGAAGATGTGCTGAAAAATACTGCAAGTGTGTATTTATACACATGATAAATAATCCACTCCAGTCCTACTTTATTTAACAGCTGGATGCATGACGAGACGGCGGATGCACACAAAGCTCCGTCATCAGAGCAGGAAACGGGTTTTCCAGTATAAACCTATTAGCACGTCTCCTTCAGCACAAAAAATGTGGGGTCATGTGGTGTCTCACATTCCAAAAGAACATTAACGTCAAATCGATGGTAGTCTTTGGCGTGTGTACATGAAGATTGATTCAATGCAATCCCATCTTATTTGATGTGCAGTGGTTGCACAGCAGGAACAGTGAAGGACGTGTTATGTTGGCCCTGTGTTCAGAGACAGCAGGCACTTCACACCGAGTGGGCAATGTAGTACTGTTCAAAAAGAAATGTTTTCTTTAAAAAATACTTTCATGACAGTTTGTTACGAGAAAATGTACTGTGGAGTCTTCAGATTTGTATCCAAAACAGTGTGTGTACGTGGCATGAGACTTAGCCAGTTGGTTATTAAAACAGTTATACAGATCCTACTCAAAGGTTTGACAGACCCCCCCCCAAAAAAACTAATTTTTTCAAACTATAATAAGTGCAACAAAGCAAAGCCCATGTGCCAGGCTCTGCTGGGGCTACTTATGATGACGTTTTTGGCAGTGGGGGGGGCAGATGTGAAATGTTCTCACCTCAATGATGTCTGGTGTCCCTGAGTCCATAAACAAAGAGCATCTGGAGTCATCTCGCCTCACAACATGGCCGTTCTGAGCGGGCAGACCTGGAGCCAACACAGTGCAGTTTTGTTAATGCCAATTGGAAGCAGCACAGGAAGCAATAGCGCAATTTCACAATTGCAAATGTATTTGATGCAAAATAGATAACAGAAGCTGTGGGCACACCCATTAGTATTGTTTTATTGGCTTCCCGCATGATATCTAGCAGATACACAGATTTTAATAAGCCAAGCATCATGGGATAAGTCTACTGATTTTCAAACAGCAAGATCTGTTTACTTCTCATGGGAAATAATAGTGAGCATGTGAACCCAGTTGTAAGAAGTCTTCCGTGGCTCTGGAGAGGCATCGTAAAATCTAAGAACATAACTCTAAGTTATGTCACCGGGGAAATGAAGCTATTGAATTGCATTTTGAGAAGTGTCTGAAGAGACTAAAGTTCGGGATATTTTCTTTTCTCTTTATCTATGTCATGTGAGCTCTTGGAAACACTGAACCTTTTCACAAACTAATATTTTAAAGGTCCCATATTGTAAAAAGTGTGATTACCATGAATGTTTTAGTATAAAGCAGGTCAAGGTGCTTACTGTAAAAGTATCAAAATGTTCAATCCACAGAGAAATGCACACAGCCCGAAACTGTGCCTGTGATGTCACAACGATACTATATATAGTATGGTATTTGGGGTGGCAGTAGCTCAGTCCGCAGGGAACCGGAGGGTTTCTGGTTCAAGCCCCCATACGGACCAAAGCATGGTGGTGGACTGGTAGCTGGAGAGGTGCCAGTT
>NC_045751.1:18748534-18760865 GCF_008692095.1 Etheostoma spectabile
GCACTGCCAAGGTGCTCTTGAGCAAGGCACCAAACCCCCAACTGCTCGGGGCACCTTTTCATGGGCAGCTCCCTCACTCTGACATCTCTCCATTTAGTGCATGTATAGGTACATGTGTGTGTAATTCAGGCCTGTGTGTAATGTAATAATATTTATTAGTCCCTTGTGGGACTCATTCCCCGGCTGCAATGATGGTGCAGAGACTCCGAGAGCACAGAGCCTGAGGACCCGCAAACACTGACCAATCAGAGCAGGCTTTTTGTTTTGGGAGGTAGGCTTAAAGAGATAGGCACTAAAATGGAACGTTTCAGACAGAAGGTGATTACAGGATTTTTAGACAGTATGGGAAAAATAATGTATGTTTTTATGTATTTGTAAATTAAAGCTGGTAAATATTTTCTAGTAGAAACCCAAAATGCAAGTCTGAAACTGAAGATTTGCATAATGTGGGACCTTTAAAACACAATGGGAAGATTCCATCACAACCTCTACCTCAGTTCAACAGTTTAATCAGAATCTAGCCTAATAAAAGGAGATGATAGTAAACATAGATTAAAAAGCTTGTATGTTGCACTCAATGTCTATTTCTTACTGCTTTTTTTAAAGATTTTCCAGAACAAAAACAAAAACCATAACAACAACATAAATCACAAGATACCTTACAAACATACATTATAATAACAGACATTAAAGACTATGCAGTCAAGTTGTTGCATAATGTATTCTCTATAAATTCTTAGAGTCCACGGGGGGCCTAGACCATAATGATAGCCTGTGAGGGTTGAAGCTGCCTTCTCCATAGTAAGCAAATCCAGAAACTCCTTTAGCCAGTTATCTTTGTTATAGTAGTCTAATTTGCGTTTTCCAATTCACAACACAATTTTCTGAATATAGCCATACTGATAAATACAGAGAGAGTTGTGTGGAGCTGATAGTCTTACTTAGCTTTATATCAACTCAGTTGGCAATGCCTTAATGTAATGGATGTTCAATAATATCAAAAACCTACGCACTATAGCTTTAAGGAATATAAAAATTTTAAAATATTTAATACCTCAGTCCAAAATCTCTTTAACAATGGACAAGCCCACAAGTAATGCATAAAGGTACCACGCCTACCACAGCCATGCCATCACAGTTCCAATGCATTGGGTCCATTTTATTAAACTTATGTGGTGTAATATAAGCCCTGTGTATAATCTTCATTTGTATAACTTTATACCTGACACAGTTGGACATGGATGTTGAAAGTACTTTCAATATGGAATCCCACTGATTTGTAGAGAGCGGTGAGCTAATGTCCCGTTCCCACTGCTGTGCTATGGAGATTGTGCTGTCAGGATGGGCTAGCCCTTTCATCTTGACAACAATTATTCAAGTCACTTGCAAATGCTATGCAATAGAGATGAAAGATTTTGGGGGGGGGGGGGATATGACTGCAATTTTCCTGCCAGAAATTGCGATTACAATTCACAATTTTTCTTTTAGCTACATATTGCACCCTCTGCCATCATGTTAAATAAAGTAATACAAAATAAATGAAATATCCACTGACAATAGGAGATTTTTGTAAACAATCTGTGATATGTAACATTATTCCAGCATTTATCTTACAAAAAAATTGCAAAAACGAAAATGAAAACAGTAATAACAAATGTTACATCAAATGTTATACCAAACATTCAACTTAATATTTCACATTCGATTAGCTAATTGCGTTCTTTCAAATCGCGATTTTGATTTGAAAACGATTAATCCTCTGGTAAGTGCTATGATGCGCCCATTCCCAAAAAAAAGAAATAAACAAAGTACAGCTACTGCTGCTTGCAGAGAGAGGGAGAGAGTGCTGCTAATGGACCAAGATGTGTGTAACATAAATAATGCCTCTGTGGGGATGGTAATGGATGATCTGTAAACAGGAAGAGGCCAAATGCCTTGTGTACTGGGAAGTATCTGCAGTTCTGAACTCACCATGGTCTCTCTCAATTGCAGTGCTGATTCTCCTGCTGTCTGTGGAGCAGGTTGATATCAGGTCATCTCTGGAGCCCTGGACAACCACAAGATAGAAGAAATAAACTCTCGGTAAACTTATGTAAACTGTTACATACTGGAACACTTGCTTCAGCTTTTAGTCAAGTCAGATTTTATTATAGGCAATATGTGAAAGTCATTTTTTTTTTTTTTAAAGGTACAGACTAGGGCTGGACGATTAATCGAAAAATGTATCAACATCAAAATTCTGCAGCCGTTATTGACGTATTTTTCCCATGACAATAATTTAAATATTTTTTATAAAACTAAAACGTGAATTTTTTCAGAAGACATTTTCATTTTAAGCAGTGTGCTTTCATGCTTTGTGCGTTTCTTTCAATTATTTTAAAATCACAAAACTAAACACACTTATAGAAAAAAATATCGCACCTTCAATTTTTGAGCCCATTTACAGTACAAACCTTGCCAATGAACTATGAGGACCTAAAAAAACAAATTACTATTTTTTTAAATTTTCGTTCAGTTATCGAGGTAAAATGTGCAATTAACCGTGATTTCGATTTTAGGTCATATCATGCAGCCCTAGTACAGACACTCTCAGACTGATACCATTTCAAGTTACATCAAACAGATCGGTGTGAAAAACACACCGATCTGTCTTTTCCAGACGCAGACTCCAAAAAACTATAACTGTGAGACTTTCCAAAGAACTTCCAGCACTGTCAAATGCACCTGTTAAAATCTTCTTTATTAGGGCGCCCAGATAGCTCAGTTGCTAGAGCGGGCACCCATATATAAGGGTTTTAATTCAAGTTATGAATCATGATTTTGATTTTGTCTCCTCATGATCACAAAAACAGAGCAATGGAGAAAAACAAGTATTTTGCACATTACGTTTTGCAAGTGAACTCTTATTTTGTGCTATGAATGAGAAAAGAAAAGTTCAACCAGAAAAAAGTATTAAGAGAAATTTCAAAGCTCAAGGCGTTTTCTTTGTTGATTTGTTGAACTGTTTCACTGTTTTGTTTGTTTTTTAATTCAATAATTGCAACATCTTTCAAAAAGAGTAATTGTGTCAAATGATCATAATTTCAATATTGACCCAAATGATTGTGATTATGATTTATTTTAATAATTTGGCAGCCCTTGTTTCAAGCCACAACTGTCTTCGTTATGTGCAGATGATTTAAGGCACATTTGTATTTGAAACAAGCTTCTTGTTCACCTGATTATTGAGGCTTGAATTTTCAGATGTTTCTTAATGTTATAAACAAGACATTTTGAAGGGAGTAGACGGCAGTGTTGCCAGTTTGCATTAGAAAGCAGTAACAGATTTTAAAAGGGATTAAGGAAATTTGTTAATCACAAAAAAGAAAGCAATAACTGAGCACTGTGTAACCCTGCTGTGGACATCCAGGGTTCCGAGGGGACTCACATTGAGGCCGAGCCCGGGGCTGGAGGTTTGCGGCTGGGCAGACAGCTGCTTCAGGTTCTGGTAGAGCAGCTCAAAAAGTGGCAGGTAGAGCATACAAATCCTGGCCTGCTGGTTCTGAAAAATTGAATATGACTAGATGAGCTTTTTATATAAATGAATGCATTGATCAAACTGTCAAACGTATGGATTAATACTGTAGAGTGACATTAAATGAAGTTACAGGGCCAGACAAAATGATCACAGGTGTAATAAGAGAAGACCATTGTAGGTTCAACTTAAATACAAAATTGTTGTCTGCACACACACTATTCCAAAAGCCAACCCCGCCCAGCTGCTATCAATGGGCCCTGGACTCTTAAAACTGGCTTGTTTGCATAACAGACATCAGCATTTTGTTGGAGGGGTGAACACACAGTTAGACCGCAGTTAATTGCATGTACAGATGGTGATCTGTGTCAGACTTGAGGCCTATGAAACATTAACTTTTGCGTGCAAACAATGAGGATCTAATTCAGATAGGTTGCACTGTAAGATGTGAGTCAATATGTGCACTTGTTATACTTCAGTGATTGCTTCAGCTAAAATGTAACATAGATTATTTACTAAACAGCACGGCACTTTGACTTTTACTTAATCAGGTCAACATCTGACCTAGTTCCATGTTGAATTAGTAATGTTTATTTGGGATCTCTTAAACTTCTGTAAATTATGAATATACTGTACACACTATTGCATGACTTAACAGGTAATTTGATCTTATATTCATATGGTCCCATTCCCTTTAAAAGCCAGGTGCGTTTGTACCTTGGCACATTGCTATTATATTTTTATTTGTAATCTTTTACGTGTGTGTGTGCTGCTGCGCTTCCCTGTGTGTGTGTAACCAGCATAGTGTGTGGGTGCTGTGCATAAGCTTAGGCACTTTTTACTAATGCGCTGTTAAAATAACAATGAAATGCTGCACTTTTGACTTTAGACTAGGTTTTTGTTGGTCAATGGCGCAATCACTTCCAGCTGCCTCAAGATAGCAATACGCCAAGAATTCACCCGAGCGCCCCTCCCTGTAAGACCAGCACGCCAATGGGCGCAAAGATGGGTGCAGCTGCATTTGCTATTTAAATGACTCAGAAGCTGGATAGGAAATTGACAAATGCATCGGTCTTAAACTAGCAAAGACACTTGCGTCAGGCTTTGCGCTGCTCCGGGTGCAAGATATAGGGCCAATAAAGTTCAGTGTTATCAGTGTGTATGATCCAAAGTTATGACTCATCTTGCGAGTGTCATTACTGTCCCTTTCCAAATGTAACTCATATGAACAATGCCTTTGTTCTGCTTGTCTTTGCTTCCTACCATCATGAAGTGCCCTACCCTTCCTCACCTTGAATGCATTGTATCGATCATCCATGGCATGTTTAATGAGAAGGTTCTTGAGAACGCTCACGGCCAGATGTCTGACCTCGGGCCCTTGCTGCAAGGCCTCAGCCACTTCTCTCAGCAACAGGCCAACCAGGAAGTGGTTACGGCAGTATTCTTCCGTCAGGTTGAACTCCAGACTCTGCTCTGTGGTCAGGACAGACGAGATGTGTCAGTATACATACGTATGTGCTGAACTGATAACAATATGGCTTATTGGGACACTCTCTTAGACTAAGACTGAGGAACTGTTATGGGAAATTTCCTAATTCTAAAATCTGATAACCAGTCTCATGAAATGTGTTTTTTAAAGCTAATTACTTACTCAGTACATGCAATATAATAAATAGCGTTCAATAAACTGTAATGCAATACAGACGCAAACATTCAAAGTGCAACTTTCAAACAAATATGCAACACAATCTTAACAGAACCACGTAACACAATCATTGAAACGTAAAATTACACCCAAAAGGGAGGAATTACAATAATTCATGACTCAATGCCTACATTAGGAAATGTATAATGTAGAATATGTATATTCAGAACAGACCAATAAATCAACAATATTAAGAAAGACGTGCCACTGGAAATGAGAAGTTGTCTGTTTCAACAGAAAAACAATGATGTACAGTTTTACAATAATGCTGTGTTAACATCAAAACAGGCAATGCAGCCTGGGAACTGAGCTCCCATCTGCAATTATCTTCTCGAATGACAGAGACAGACAGACAGGCAGGCTGAGGGAGAAAGAGAGGCCAAGAGTGAACCGCAGCTTCCAGAAAGATGTTGCAATCGTAGTGTTTGCAAGTCACTACGACAAGAGTGGCCAGTTCAATTTCCACACAACAGCCAAGCTACTCTCCTCTACGACACACAGGCTCAGGCACGTGACGGCGTTAGCCTAGCATTAGCATTGTGCTGATTGAGTGAGTAGGAGTGAAGGTAGGTGTAGGTGTCCTATGAGAAAAAAGGGGGAGCTGACAGGATGGTGGGTTAGTGCAGGTCAGAACAAGGAAGTGCATGTCGTTTGCATACGGCAGAAAACAAAACGGTGGTGGCGTTGATGTAAAGTATGGTGCGAGGAGCATCACCTACCTACAGGGCCAAAAAGCTCCGTCGCATACGGAATAAAATCTGACCACAAGCAAAACACAAAAAAACAGAGAGGGGTTGGGAGTAAAAATAAAGAAATTGGGGGTGGAAGTGTAAACAATCCATGCAGCATTTACACAGCACACAGTTGTTTTATTTTTCACTTGGTTGTGTCAAATGTGGTGTCAACGAGTGCCGCTTGAGCTATCCAGTGGTTAGATACAGTATGTGGTAGGAAGCTTAATGCATTCAATGGAAGGCAGGATTCAATATCTGACTCTCACCTTGTACCCTCTGCAGCTTGGTGCGCCCGAAAGCCATGGGCAGGTTAAGAGGGATGAAGTGTTCGTGGTTACATATAGTCATCAGGAAATCAAATTTCATTTCAGTCAGCACCTGTGGCAAACATAAGTAACATGAGTGCATACCCTGCACATCCATAGTACAAGTCTACCAACCACCTCAGGGCATGAATGTAATATCATTGTTATCTCTGAGGCTGCAAACGGCTTCTCAAACAAATCTTTCAGGGTGTCTAAGTCTGTTTAATTTGTTAGTCAAATGAGCTGGTACAGATACAGACAGAGTGGCAGGTAGGGAAGGAGGAACAGAAAATGTGTCTGTTATGTACACATGAAATACACAACAAGTCCAAAGTATCTCATCAGTAAAACAAAATAAGTTTAATTAAGTTTCTTTTCAGGAATTAAGTTTACTATTCTCTTCTTTTCAACGGCGTGAAGAGAGTGCAGTTGTTGTGTCTCCCACTGAATCGGATCATGTACCTTGGGATCCTTGAGACCGAAATGACACATGTAGTGGTTGACCAAGCCGAAGGCAAAGCCTCTGTTCATGACGGTCAGGCACCTCTGAGAAAGGAGAAAGCGTGGTTAGCACATATGCTGCTATACAATACGCAATATGTGTGATAAGAGACAAAACAAACACATTTTTGAGACTGTTGTGTTCAGGAGGGGAGTTACAAAAATAAAAAAATACATACAGTTGCCAGAAAAAGTATGTGAACCCCTTGGGATTACGTGGAGTTTTGCATGAATTGGTATAAAATGTGCCCTGAGCCTCATTTAAGTCACAACAATAGAGAAACCACAGTCTGCTGAAAATAATACTACACAAACATTAGATGTTCCCATGGTTTAATTGAACATAACATGTTAACACTCAAAATGCAGGGACGAAAAAAGTATGTGAACCCCTAGCCTAATGACCTCTCCATGAGCTAATTGGAGCCAGGAGTGAGCCAACCTTGACTCCAATCAGTGCGATGCTATTGGATGTGTTAATGACAGCTGTCCTGACCTTTAAAAACACACAGCTCTTTTGGGTTTACTGGTTTCAAAAAGCACTGTTTGATGTGAACCATGCCTCGCAGAAAAGAGCTCTCAGAAGACCTACAGTCAAGAATTGTTGACTTGCATGACGCTGGAAAGGGTTAAAAAAGTATCTCCAAAAGCCTTGATGTTCATGTGTCCACGGTAAGACAGACTGTCTACAAATGGAGAAACTTCAGCACTGTTGCTACTCTCCCTCAGCGTGGTCGTCCTGTAAAATTGACTGCAAGAGCACAGCGCGGAATGCTTCATGACGTAAAGAAGAATCCTAGATTGTCAGCTAAAGACCTACAGAAATCTCTGGCACATGCTAACATTTTTGTTGACACATCTACAATAAGGAAAACATTACACAAGAATGGAGTACATGGGAGGACACCACGGAGGAAGCCATTGCTGTCCAAAACAAATATTGTAGCACGTTTTGAAGTTTGCAAAAGAGCACCTGGATTGTCCACAGCACTACTGGCAAAATATATTGTGGACAGATGAAACCAAAATTGAGTTGTTTGGGAAGAACACACAACACTATGCGTGGAGAAAAAAAGGCACAGCACACCAACATCAAAACCTCATCCCCACTGTAAAACATGGCGGAGGGAGCATCATGGTTTGGGGCTGCTTTGCTGCCTCAGGGCCTGGACAGATTGTTGTCATTGATGGGAAAATGAATTCCAGAGTGTATCAAAACATTTTGCAGGAAAATGTACAACCAGCTGTCCGCCAACTGAAGCTCCGCAGAGGATGGGTGTTGCAACAGGACAATGACCCAAAGCATACAAGTAATTCAGCAAAGAAATGGCTTCAACAGCACAGAATACGCCTTCTGGAGTGGCCCAGTCAGAGTCCTGACCTCAACCCGACTGAAATGCTGTGGCATGACCTTAAGAGAGCAATTCATACCAGACATCCCAAGAATATTGCTACACTGAAACAGTTTTGTGAAGAGGAGTGGTCCAAAATTACTACCGTTGTGCAGGTCTGATCTGCAACTAGAGGAAATGTTTGGTTGAGGTTATTGCTGCCAAAGGAGGGTCAACCAGTTATTAAGTCCAAAGGTTCACATACATTTTCCTCCTTGCACTGTGAATGTTTACATGTTATGTTCAATTTAACCATGGCAACATCTAATGTTTGTGTAGAATTATTTTCAGCAGAGTGTGCTTTTCTATTGTTGTGACTTAGATGAGTTCAGAGCACATTTTTTGACCAATTCATGCAAAACTCCATGTAATCCCAAGGGGTTCACATACTTTTTCTTGCAACTGTATAATGGCAGGAACAGCCATGTAAGAAGCTCAAGAACCAGGGGTGTCAAACTCAATTTCCCTAAGGGCCACACTGGATAAAGAGAATCACATCAAGGGCCAGGCATGCACATTTTATTGACATGCTTTTATTGCCTTAAAGCCTTAAACAAGTTGGCAAAAAAGTTACCTTGCCATGATAGAGTTTAGCAAATCAAGCAGAACAATCATTCTGACTACATATTTAAAAGTAGACTACCTAAAATAAGTTGGGATTCTGATGTGATGAAGTACCTGCGAGTAAATCTTTCAAAACCTTTGTACATCTGTAAATTACGATATTTTAATTTCCAATATCAGATCAAATTTGTCTCAGTGGAATATAATTTCCTTTCTGAGTTTGGCACAGAGGGTGGAAGCAGTTAGAAATAATGTACAAGACTTTTACATTTGTTTCAAACCATCCCATCTGAACTCTCAAACGGACAATTCCAGGATCTGGATAGAGTAATTTCTAGATTTATTTGGCAGGGGAAGAAACCTCGGCTGAGGTTTAAGACGCTTCAACTATCCAAGGAAAATGGGGGAAGTACGTAGAAGAAGGAACCAGGCTAGGTCTCTCCCTCCCAAATATAAAAAATTGCTATAGAGCAGCACAGTTAAAAATTCTTGGAGATATATGCAATCCATCCTACACAGCAAAGTGAAAGAAAATATAATTCAGTATATGCAGCAATATTCCTCTTCAAGCTGTTATAGGTGATACTGCCTTAATTAAACATCCATTCCAATCCATGGATAATGTCATCACTCAAAATTTGGTATCAGGTGCGAAAAGATCACAGGTCCCAGGAGCCATACCTTGAGATACGATGTTACAAGCCATACGATGAGATAAGGATAGCTTATGATTCAGATTTCACACCCATCAGAACAGATGCAAGATTTTTTTTTAAATGGGCCAAAAAACGGTCTGGTAAAATATTGTGACCTTTACAAAGATGGAGCACTAAGACATTTTCAGCATTTAAAAGTGCACTATGGCTTAACAAATCTAGACTTCTACAGGTTTTTGCAACTTAGACATTATTCTGAGAAAGTGATAAATAAGGCAGACATAGAGAAGACAAATTCCAGTATTCTGAAGGTCACCTTAATGAGTTACAAGTCGGACCCAGGTTGCAGGAATGTCTCAAAATTGTATAACAAGTTGAATGAGTTAAGTGGAGTCACAACTACCTGTTTCACAGGTTCAAATACGCAAACTCACTGGCTGTGCGGGAATTTCTGAGTATCAAAGTCAACAAATTTATTGTGAACCTAAATTGATATGCAGGTTGGGTCGAAATTTAGAGCCAGCCTTGAGTTTGACAAATACTTGAGGATCAGAAACTATCTCAGGGAGGACTTACTGTAGAGTAAGTAAGTTTCCCAACAATTAGCCTTTAGTAAGTTAAATCAGGTGTGTTGCATGTTTTTGAATGTGGCGTTCAGACCTTGATGAAATTGGCCAGGCTCAGGTTGATGCAGCGAGCTTCCTCGAGGATTTCCATGTGGCGGATGGTGATGTGTGGCATAATGGACAACACCAGGGACTGGAGCGCCTGGTGGAAACTGTCAGGGAAGCGCTGGGCCCGCGGCATCTAATGAGATGGTCAGGACAAATAATGTAATAATGGGTCCCTTGAATTACATGCATCAAAAAGTTTAAATGTCAAACAGTCAGAGACATTACAAAGACAGATGTCCAGTATATAGAAAGGTATATAGATACATTTTCTCTGAGCAGATTAAAGTTAAACATCTTCTTACTAACAGCAGCATACAGCTACAGCCATCACTTTGGCATTGCTTGTTACAGCATTTATAAAAAAGTAATTGCATGCACATCCCATCTTCTGGCAGGTGCAGGAAAAAGGACAAATACTAAAGTGAAAAAATGTAATGTTTGCAACACTGCTTTAAGTGAATAAGTAAGTAAAAAAAAAAGTTACCTGAAAACCCAGTAGGGTCGAAACGTTGCCTTTGCATTAAATGATGGGAGTTTAAAGCAGTGTTGCGGACAGTTCATTTTCTTCACATAGCTTACAACCCAGACGAAATGCAGAGCCATGGCATCAGAATGTGGAATATACACACGTCTTAATGTTTCCCTGCGAGTCTCCTGTTCTTTCTTTGAGTGTGTGGGAGGTTTGTTTAAATGTGTTTACATGTTTCTAAAAACATTATGTTGTAGAAATTGGCTTGCGAGATCCATGCCAGGAATAAACATTTGAACTTTTGGGTTGTGTCACAAGCAAAGACTAACACTATAAAACGCACAGATGTGATCAGCTGCTCAATCGTAATTGTGCAAAAGAAGAAGAAATTCCTTAAACCAACCTTTATGCGGTTGCCCTCTTGCAGGTACTGGGCCATGGATTTGGCCATGGTTTCAAAGAAGAACCAGGAGTACTACAGAAAAACGATAAAAGACAACTGGAGTTAGACTACTACTATTGTTTCGACCGGAATGCTAAAAAGAACAATTCAATTCAATTCAATTTTATTTATATAGCGCAAAATCACAACAGTTATCTCATTTCGCTTTTCATAAAAGAGCAGGTCTAGACTGTACTGTGTGATGTTATTTACAGAAACCCAACAGTTCCCACAAACACAAACACGGAACGGTGTTGATGACTGAAAAGTGTGTCCCTGAATGTCACAGAGATACCATCACAATACAAGCAGCTACATGTTGAAGTATATCTTCTCTGGAAGTGGTCACAATGGAAGTGATAAATTGACTTTCTGTTTCGAGGACATGATGAGCCTGAGATTTTGAGATGACATTTTAAAGGCTAGTATGCCACCTGCTGTTTAATATTGGTACTACAACTGGGCTGATGCAGGACCTGTATGGATAAAGCCAGATCACACACCTTGAGCAGTTTGTTGCTGGTGTTGAAATCAGCAGTTTGCTTGAGAGTGGCTGTTACAGCGGTGGCCAGCACCTCATGGGTGGTTGCTGAGTGTCCCGACGAAGGGTTATTGGTTACAAACACATACTAAGAAGAGAAAAACAACACACAAATCCATTATGGACCTATTTTGATTCTACAACCCATGTAGAAGTGTTTGTGTTGGTAGGTTACCTTCACAAAGGAGCGCAGGTAGTGCTCCAGGCCCTCCTCGTGACATCTGGAGACTATATGTATGATCACACTGAAGGCATAGAGACAGGGCAGTGTTATACTGTGAGCTTTTTTTTTGTATCAGTGTTAAATAGTACAAACCGCAGCCACAATTATTTTCAAACAAGTGGACAACTGACCGCAGAGAGTTGACAGCAATCTCATGGGTTTCTTTGGTTGCTGCTGTGAGCACGCCAAACAGCTGCATCAGCACCGTCGGTAGGAAGTTGATCATTACTTGAGTCTCCATGGCATGCAGGCACTATTGGAAGGGTGAAACAAGAATGCCAATGTGAAGTAACTATTTTTAAGCAGTATTAGTTGGGAATGGATTAGCCAGCCAGTGCAAAGCTAGACCAACTAACATTGGTAATGATAGCCAAAAAGGAAAAATTAACTTTTACACAGAAAAACAGGTAACTTAGAAAAATATCTTGTAATGGACTTAAAAAAAACGTAGTTTAAAGGTGCTCTAAGCAATGTCACGCGTGTTTTAGGCTACAACATTTGTTGTCACAAGCAGCAAACATCTCCTCACTATCCGCGAGCTGCGTGTCCCCAGAACACACAGTAAAAAACAAAGCGGTCTCTGTAGACAGCCCAGGGTCTACAAACGGCAAC
>NC_045751.1:18760875-18762770 GCF_008692095.1 Etheostoma spectabile
CAAACTGTGCCCACCTGCACCACGAAGCATACACAAACAGTGTTTCAGGCAATAACCGACCAGAAGGATTTGGGGGTGGAGGGGTAGTGCGCAGACGGGAGGGGAAGGGGGGGTAAGCCAGTCTTGTTTAGTTTAACGTCAACAAGAAGTAACGTCACCCGACATCGCTGACGCTAGGACCTTTTAAATGTGAAAAAAGGTCTGAACGAAATGTCTATAAATTTCGTAAACACTGCACCAACCTCCTGACCTGTTATTGAAGCAACTAGCAAATCATCTCTTCTGATGTGTATTTCAATCTAGTTGTGAACACTTCAAGAAATCAAATCACAACCAATATGTATGTGCATGGGAAATGGTGCAGGTACTGAAATTGATTGTGAGGGACATCACAGGTGACGGGAGTTAAATAGGGTTGAATTGCTGAGCCTTTCCAGTAGGGATGGCACTTGCTGTATATGAGAGGTACTGTAAGAGGTGAAGGTTCTCAAAAATATCATTATATATATAAATATCATATTATATATAACAAAACTTTTCTGTGAAACCCCAAAATGGCCACAAAGAACTGCAGTCTTTACAGTGGATGGGAAGTCTGGTAGTGTCACGTGAATCTAATTGAGATTTAGTAAGGAAGCGTAAGCTCATCTTAGGGATCACTGCTCTCACAGTATCTCTCACCTTCAGGTATTTGATCAGTTCTGCTGGGTTGCCCTCTGATGTCGTCCTCATCAGCTGGCAGTGCTGGAAGAATTTGTGTATATGCAGATCCTATGGAACAAACAGTAAAATATTACTATCATCCACACACTCTCTTTGTACCAGCTACATCAATGCATACTGTATCTGTGTATTCAAAGAATGATTAAAGGAAAAAATGTTATACCTGAGCATATATTGTTGATGCTACATGGGTCTTCACTTTGAACAGTGTCTTGGCATTTTCCACCCACTTGATATCTGGTTGGGACTATTAAAGTACACACAAATATTATTTCTTTAAGTTGTTTTTTGTTTTTGTCTCAATACGTAACATATGAGCTAACATGTCAGCTGTAAGAAAGACAGCGTTATCATGCAGTGTTGACCATGAGTGACATTTTATTTTGTGGGCATTTAGCTCACAAGTTAGCACTTTAGATGACTGAATCAGATTTCTGCAGTGTTGTCTGAATCATCTGCACATCTATTAGCTTTCATTTTAGCTTTGACCATTAGTGTGGTCTTGGTTTAAGGGAACAGGACTGTACCTTCCTGGTGTCCTGACACAGGTATCCAGGAGGCAGGGTGGCTGCTACAGGCAACTGGAGCTCCACTGACTGCATCCTCCCGTCTTTTAGCAAAGGCATCCATGAGTGACCCACTGGAACACAAAGAAGTAACAATGTTGGCTTACTGGGCCTCAGCTATCAGGATAATTACCATGACACAGCCGGACATACTGTAATTTAAATCCGAGATCTTTGGGCACCCAGATAGCTCAGTTGGTAGAGCGCGCACCCATATATAGAGGTTTAGTCCTCTATGCAGCGGACCTGGGTTTGACTCTAACCTGCAGCCCTTTGCAGCATGTCATTCCACCTCTCTCTCCCCTTTCATATCTTTAGCAGTCCTGTCAAAAATAAAGGCTGAAAATGCCCCAAAAAATAAAAATAAAATATTACAAACAGGACTGGTGACAAAGTGCCAATCGGTGGGCTGGGGATCTCATCGCTGCTCTTTGCAGATGATGTGGTCCAGATGGCCTGTGACCTTCAGCACTCACTGGATCGGAAGATTGGTCGGAGAATCGGCGCAGCAAGTGTGGTATTACATTCAATCTATTGCACCGTTGTGAAGAAAAGAGAGCTGAGCCAGAAGGCAAAGCTCTCGATCTACCAGTCAGTTTTCGTTCC
>NC_045751.1:18762780-18762888 GCF_008692095.1 Etheostoma spectabile
TATGGTCATGAAGGCTGGGTCATGACCGAAAGAACGAGATCCAGGGTACAAGCAGCTGAAATGGGTTTGAGGAGCTGGGAGTAGAGCCGCTGCTCCTTTGCGTCAAAA
>NC_045751.1:18762898-18763008 GCF_008692095.1 Etheostoma spectabile
ACCCAGTTGAGGTGGTTTGGGCATCTGGTAAGGATGCCCCCTGGGCGCCTCACTAGGGAGGTGTTCCAGGCACGTTCAGCTGGGAGGAGGCCTCGGGGAAGACCCAGGAC
>NC_045751.1:18763019-18768855 GCF_008692095.1 Etheostoma spectabile
GGAGGGATTATATCTCCAACCTGGCCTGGGAACGCCTCAGGATCCCCCAGTCGGAGCTGGTTAAGGTGGCTCGGGAAAGGGAAGTTTGGGGTCCCCTGCTTGAGCTGCTGCCCCGTGACCCAACACCAGATAAGCGGACAAAGATGGATGGATGGATGTATGATGCATAAATAATATCAATTTCATTTCATCCATTCTGCCCAGTTTAATATGAAACTCAATTGTATACAATTTATGTGGTAGGGGTCCCCACTCGGTCTCTCTTTCAGCTGAGGAGTCCATGGCCTATAAGACATTGAAGACCCCAGGTTTAAATAAAAAAGGAAATACCAAAAACCTCTTAAAACAAAAAACTGTAGCCAGCAATGTGGTTTACTTTTCTTTCCTTTTTTAAAATAATATTGCAATCAAGGACACATAAATACAGTCAGAAGCAGAGGGAATTCCCCAGTGCACTCACCCAGTGACTCTACTCCCTCCCTCTTCTTGCTGCTTGCCTTGCTGCTGGACTCACAGCTGATATGGTAAAAGGTGAAGAGGATGTGATGTTTCTCATGAACGTGGACCGGCAGCTCAATCTTTACCTGTACACAGTGGAACAGGTCATTATTTTAAGCTTAATATATCAACAACATTTCAACTAACTGACATGAGAAAAGGACTATACTGATACCTACCCGTCACGATATCAAAGGTTGTCCCAATTGTTAATTAATGCTTTACTAGTTATACTGAAAAGGTTATACCTTAAAGGGAAGGGCATTTTTTATCTCATCAACAACACTCCCCACCCCACCCCAAACAACCCCCTCATGGGTAGTTGGAAAGCATTAGCAGCTGTTGTGAAATAAATGTCTCTTATGTTCCACAAAAAGAGTTTGTTTTTTGAAAAGTGTACCTCCATATTTCACATTCTTTCAGAAATAGTAGCAATTGGATGTTTATTTTTTTTGCCAGATGAAACTGGTATTAAACAAACTGAAAGTGGGGCATCTTGTTTTCTGAGCTGTCTATTGTGCACAGTTTGAATTATCTTTGATTCAGATCATTCAGATTGGTGCAACCTCTGCCTGTCATTCCTATGTTTTCACTTTGAAATTTATAAGAATTACTGAAAATGTTCATTTGCATATTACATTTTTACACGTGTTCCAGTATTTGTGAATCCTTGAAAACGATTTTAGTGAAACCTAAAAAAGAAAAGAAACCCCTTATCACCAGGGGGCAGCAACAGCAAAGAAATGTATTTTCCCTTTGTCCTGCAAGTGCTAATTTACTCACAGGAAGTGAGACATACAAAACCACATAAATTATTTTCCACTGATACGCATCTACAAACCAACAAACTGCTGAAGAATATCATGAATGAATATCATGACTCTCCAATTTGTGACATGAGCATGAATCATTCAGTTAGTTTGTTAAATTGTCAATCTTAGTCTTGGGAAAGCAGAGACTTCCATATGATTGTGACAATGTCTGTGATAAGATGTTCTAAAATGTCAGAATCTCTAAATAAAATCTTTGACAAGGAAGATAATCAATTAAATGTAGCACTTTTTAGTGTGTTTATAGAGGCTAAAAAGACAAAGCAAAATATATAAAAAGATAAAGATCATTGTTGTCCTGTTTAAGCGGAAATTCTCAAGCATGCAGAGGTAAATCCCAGTGAGCGTGCCTGTGTGTGTGCAGGAGGCGGCTCTTAAGATCCTAATCCTTTTGAATCAGCGGCTAATGCACCCCCCCCCCCCCCCCCCCCCCCCCCCGCTTTACCTCTATAACAGTACCTGCCATAGCGCTTCCGCTGAGCTCCTGGCTTCATGTGTGTGTGTAAACGGGTCTGTGACTGGTGTGATATCACAGCTCTGCCCTCAGACTGATTTATGGGATTATATCAGCACTGGGTATGGAATTTTCCCATGAAAAAAAAGTGTTTCTTTCTTTCTTTCTCTTTCTGTTTAAATGTTTTACTTTTAAATAACAGAATTAAAGTCCTGTACCCATAAAACTGCTGTTGATATATATTTTTATTGATCATTTTTGTTATTGAAATTGCAGCTAAAGTTGTCAGCAACGGTATCAAAGAACACTTTCCCCAATGGAAAAAATAATGTATGATTGAAATGAATTGAATGAAATATTAATTATTTATACTTAGTTCTAGTCTTACTTTACTATCTTTAGTGGTACTATAATTGCCACACGAACGGCTATAGTTATAAAAAATCTATCTGTTTCTGTGTCTTTGTCTCCCAACCGGCAGCAGCAGATGACGGCCAAGAGTCAGGGTCTGTCCGAGATTTCAGCCTCTAAAAATCTCACCTCATCGTAGAATTCAGGGCTCTGATTGTGGTGCAGGACAGCTACGTAGGCGCTGCTGGTGAAGAGTGAGTCTCCCGGCTTGCTGTAGATGCACTGAAAGGCAAGCAAGCACATCAGGTATGAAACTCTGGCCCTTTGATGTTGGGGCCCCAGTGGTGAGTAAGGGCTCAGAAATCTGAGATTACTGACCATATTTTGGTGGAAAGACTGTGCAAGCCCTTCGTCGTATGCATCTTTGAAGCACCAACAGATTAAACAAAAAACTGAGTAACCAGAAATGGGAACCCAAAATTATCAAAAGCTAACTAGACAAGATGGGCCTCATCAGCGACAGTGCCCTCCCTCCGCTGCTGGGTGAGGATGATGACAGAAAACCAACAAACAGAACAATTAAAGCTCCTGGACTTCACATTTGATGACATAAATGCTAATTTTTATTTTAAAATGGCAACTAGAGCCATTGTGAATGTTGGATTGTTTTTATGAATGCACCCTCAAACCCTAGGAGGAACATTGCATTACCAAAGTTCTGTTTTGTATCAGAGCAGCTGCCACTGCAGTAAGAAGTCCTGTGCAAAAAACTTAACGCTTGACCTGGTCAGGGTGTTTCTAACAAAGGGTGACAAAAGGGAAGAAAAAAAAAAAAAAACTTCAGACCTGTTCTGGTGGCTGGTTTCAAGGTTCAAGAGTCTGTATTATCCCAAGGGCAATTTGTGTGAGCAGCATGTAACACACAGGTTATACAAAACAACAGCCATACATCTAAAAATAAATACAAAGACAAACAAAAACAAAGACCACACCCATTGACTGTGTGAAAAAGCCTATAGCAGCTGGGACAAAAGAGTTTTTATGTCTGTTTGTCCTACATTTAGGCAGACTGAATCTCCGGCCAGACGGCAACAAGATGAACAGCTGTCGGGGTGATCGGGTCGGCTAGGAATGACGGGCCTTCTTGAGGGACCTTGTCTCATAGACAGAGTTTAAATCAGTCGAGGGTTTTGGGAACTTTGCCACACACTTAACTATATATTGAAGCCTGTTCTGTGTTTTAAGTGTGAGGGACCCAAACCAACTCACAATAGCAAAAGAAAGAATAGATTCAATAAAACAACAATAAAACAGGTTTGATACTGTAATTAGGATGCTAACAGATTTAGTCATCTCTAATGAACAATAATGAGTAGTGCTGGCTAGAGGATAGGACAGAGTTCTCTAGCCAGCCGAAATGGAGTTTGATTGGATCAGGGGAAAAAATATAAAAAAGCTGGAGCCTCTGCAGGAGGATTAGATGAGCCTGGAGGATGGGAGAGGCTCAGAGAGAATTCTCCGCTCAGTCTGGGAAGAAGCTGGAGGTGGAGGAAGAGGGAGGGAGGGAGGGAGGAAGGGGGGGTTACAAAGATTTCACCAAAGATCTGTTGTTGCTGTCACAAGGTACAGTAGGACAGCGGGCGGTGTGCTCAGTGGTGCATGGTTTGCATGGTTTGGAGCAGCTGTGGCTCAGGTGGTAGAGTGGTCGCCTACCAATCGGAAGGTTGGTAGTCGATCCCTGGCCTACTGTCCCATGTCTCCAGTATCCTTGAGCAAGGCCCTGAACCTCAAATTGCTCCCAATGCTCTGCCATTGATGTCTGAATGTGTTTAAATGATTGTCTGATAAGCAAGTGGCACATGTACAGCCGCCTTGGCCACAGTGTGTGAATGGTTCCTGCACTATGCAAAAGCATTTTAAGCAGTTGTTAAGACTAGAAAAGCGCTTTACATAAACCATTTGCGACCCACACTCGGAAAGCAACACATTCAGGGGGCCCTTAGAGCAGCAGCAAGTTGAGGGGGCTGATGGGAGTCCTGATTACTTGACTCAGGATGAGGGTCCAGGTGTGGCAAGAAGAGCTTTGGATCTTATCTATCAGAGAGGCTGTCCTGTCCTGTTCCTACACAAACAGCACCACACAGGACCAAAAACCAAACATTTCCATCTGGTTTCACTGGTAGAACAAATATTTCAGGTAAGCCCCAAGAGATCACAACTTTAGGTTTGACTGGTTCATTTATTTATTTATTCATGACATGGATAACAGTTTAGAGGCAGCAGATTATCAAGGTATCTGCAAAATTCCATCTACTTCAACTTTTGCTCCCCAAAGCTTCAAAAGAATTTATCTCTCAGTCAGATTTGTGAAAAAACGCCCAGAGCCTCCTTGAGCTTCCACTGCCCCTGATTAAAATCTCCAGAGAGGTGTGCTGCTGGCTCTTGCTCATTGTTTGTTCATAACTTTCTGCCTTGCTGTACTTGAAGCATTGTTTGAGAGCAGACCGTACAGTAGCTGAGGTTTAATACACATGACTGCAATGCTGATCTGCCTGTCTGTCTGGAGTGACTTAATCAAGGGCATCAAGTGCAAATGTTTTGGCGGTTTGAAGTCAAAGAATTTCTGTTTTCCTCCCTGCCTCTGGAAAAGTGAAAAGAAAAACAATCCACTCTGCTTTGATGACTGTTTCCACCCACAAATATTTGACATGTGTGGCCAGAGAGAAATAGCGAGGAAGAGAAGAGAGAAAAAGAGTGACCATTCATTATCTTCTCCTGCCAGCTATAATAACCAGCTTCTGTAAGCGTTTCCTTTCTCCTTTTCTGGCCCCTTAGCTGGACTCTGACTTCCACTTTGTGAAAAGCAATAAAAAGAAAGTTTTATCATGTCTGAGGGCTCAGCTATTGATCAAATCTCACAGAAGACATTCCACAACTTGTTTCTGAGGTCTTTTCACAAGGCTCCTGCTATGTTTCATTCCACCAACCAACCATCCATCATTTTCTGTCTTCTGCTTTATTTCCCTTTGTTCAGTCTAAACTTTATCTGGTCTGTATTATCTGTCTTTTTTACCTTTTGCTGTAAAAAACCTGTATATTGTCCTGAGCATGACATTTGACAGATCCCTGTTTCTACAATGGGGCATTAGTACCACTGGTAAGAAATATAATATTTAATAATATTAGAAAAAGTTGTACAGTTTTGTTTTATAAAGTCTTAATTTTACAGGAGAGAGTCGTACTATTTTGATAATTAAATCTATGAGAAAAAAGCCATGATGTTAAAAACAACCCCTTACATGCAGTGGTACAGGTATTATTGATGCTTTATTTTTCCTTGCAACAGTTAAGGTAGTTCACATTTACATGGCGCCTACGCCTGGCCGGGACTTAATTATATAAATACAGTATATAAAAAATAAAAGCCTAAAAAATAGTCAAAGATAATATATGCCAAAAACATGTAAGATAAGAATGTATTACAAATGTAACTTTATCAAGCTCAGGGCTGTATAACCCAACTAATGAATATATGTTTTTAAAAGAGGACACTTCTGTAGCAGACCTTGCTTTATGTGGTAGATGATTGAAGGTTAAAGATGACTAATAAAAGATGATGACTAATGATTCAAATCCAGATGCTGGGTGCCTGGGTTGCTCCTAGAGTTGTTCCGATTCCGATACCAGTATCGGAAATGCCTCC
>NC_045751.1:18768865-18768966 GCF_008692095.1 Etheostoma spectabile
AAAATGCTGGCATCGGTATCGGCGAGTACTGGAGTCCAGGCGCCGATCCGATACCATATAAACTATTAAAAATAGGAATCTATTTACTGTTTAGCTCCGTT
>NC_045751.1:18768976-18769083 GCF_008692095.1 Etheostoma spectabile
CAGTTCTTCTTCGCCACTTTTAAAATAGTTGCGCTTCTGTTTTAAAGGCGCGAAGAAGAATTGATCGCCTAACGCCTCCTTAAAACAAGCTAGCATTAGCGCATCAT
>NC_045751.1:18769108-18783026 GCF_008692095.1 Etheostoma spectabile
GTCGGCGTACTTTACAGTGGATGTTCCCACCGGTAAGAGGCAACATGCACATATGCAGAGAGCAATTTCAAGGGGTGGCACGAGGTTGCAAATTTCAACAGCAGCAACTTAATTAAACATTTGAAGACGCGTCACGCTAAAGAGACAACGAATCTACGAAAGCTACGGGGAAAAAAGGCGAACTAGAGCAGCAAAACTCTGGAAACTGCCTTCCAGCAAAGAGTAAATTCCCCAAGCAGCAAAAAGCAACAACGATAAACCAACAAATTTGGGAGGTTTATTGTACTGGATTACCAACCACTGTCTGTTGTCGAAAATGTGGGAATTTGCCCGCTTAATGGATCATTTGAAACGAAGGTACGGTTTGCCAGGTTGTAAATATATCTCTGAAACTGCGCTACCCAATTATACAGACAGTAAGGGACACGTTTGGTATGTTGGGCAAAGAGTGCATGCAGGCAGCTTTACCAGGGGACATTTAGCGCTCCGACGTGTGCCCCGTGTCTTTGCTAAGTTTAACGTCCCACTGGGTGACAGAGAGTCAACGTTACCCCTCAAGTGCGGTGCTGCACGCCACCGAGCTCCGAGGGTCACATCCTGGCACATAATTGCCGAACAATGAGGGGAGCTGTAAAGTGGAAATCCCCAAGTCCAACGTCATGTTGTTTAGCGTGACAACGCTAGCAACATGAAGAAAGCCATGGACAGATGGATGGACCAAGTTTGGGATGCTTCGCACACACTCCCAACTGGGGGTGCATGAAGGAAGCTGTCACAGGGAAGTGTGAGTAATGCATTTTACAATATTGTGGCTGCACTTACATTTTTTACTGTTCTATTAAAAATAAATGGCTTCCATTTGCTGTATTAATCATGTTTAAAAAGTGTTAAACCTGAGCCAGGCCTTACCACAATGGTAATAATATCAGTCATGCATGTGCAGCACAATCTTTTTTTTTTTTTAAACACCACTGGTATGGGTACGCCGTATCGGCCGATACCCACAGCACAAGTATCGGAATCGGGACGGGAGGTAAAAAATGGTATCGGAACATCTCTAGTTGCTCCCCTGGTAGAGCAGGCGCTCATTATAGAGGTTTAAAAAATAAAAAATATAAATCTAGATTAACCCCTAAGTGACCTAAAACCCTGTCATGGCATTGGGACAAGATTAGACCTGTGAATACACTCTGTATCACTAACATATTACAGTAGACTAACATTACAATATATGCAGTTATACAACTCACCTTAATGGAGTGCACCTTTTCATCCGAGTCTCGGAACTGGATGCAGACTGCAATGTTCCTAGCCTGTGTGAACGGAACATTACATCAGAGCAAGTAATCAGTGAGAGTCAAATCAGTGTATGTGTTTCATTCTGTGTAAGCAGCAACAACACAGAAAGCAATCTTGTAAGAAAGGGTTTCATTGTGTCCCACCATCTCCACTCGTAACTTTTTAGCCAGCTTTGTTCTGAGAACACCCACCTTGGTGAAGGTCTTCGGTTGTCGTATTTGAGCTGCAGGGGGAAGATGTAGAGTTGGTTCTTGTAGGTGGTGAAGGGGTAGTTGTATTTAGCCTCCTCGGGAGAAACTCCTCGACCTCCACTGATACCCGCTCGCAGCCGTCCTCGAAGGGCTTTATGGGAACGTAAGAGGAAGTCAACGATCTGGGGAGGACGGAGGAGCACCAGTAGGGACCCAAAACTGCGTGTCTCTGTTTCTTGTGCCACCCAAAGAGTCAACTCAGAGTTATTCTCTATATTTGTATCTCTTCCGACTCAAAGCATTTTAAACTATGAATACCGACCTCTTCCTTCTTATAGGCGATTTATTCACTATTTTAGACAAACAAGCTCTAAAACTCTTTTATCAGTCTTTCTATTGCTAAAAATCAGTGTGCTGCCAATTATGATCTTTGACATGTTTCTTGTCATGGTGTTGATGTCTTTTCATCTTTTTTACTATATGTGTGTTCTTTTTTTCTGAGTGAAGCTACTCGAAAGGGTAAACTGATAATAAAGTTTATCGTGTCATATTGTAGCTAAGTTCTAGGAAAACCCAAACTTTGTCAGTGCAAACACACACACACTGATATGATTACAATAGCGAGCTAGCCTCGTTTTGTTAGACAATATTTGAGTTGTCAACAAGTAACTTCACCCAACATCGCTGGGCGAGGCTTCGAGTACTTTCTGCTGTGATTAATGCGGATACCATGATTTATCCTTATTTTACTTCCTAAAATCTAATCACATCATGCTCTTTTCTGCATGTGGGTAAAGGCCATCACCCCCTTCTCCCTGAACCCCCAAAACTGACTCTCACACTGACAGTCTTTAGCTGTCAACTCTCTTCAATGATTTGGAGGGCTTTCTTTCTACTTCTCCATATTACCCTTTGGTCTGGCACTTTGTTACTATTGTTTGATCGTAATCTTGGTGATCAAGACCTGAAGTTCATTCTACTTTACACAAGCGTAATTACCAAACTAGATAAGATCATCAGCAGCAGCTTACTACAACAGGCCAACAAAGCTGTTTGCTGTAACAATAATGGTGAGGATAAGGGAAGTGTTTATAAATGCCAACATACTGAGAAGTCAGGCGGGACACACTCGATGGTGACATTCAGCTGTCCCGGATGTCTGAAGCTGCTCTTCTCAGGTCTGACGAGGAAAAAAAGAGATTCGAAAAAGAACAAGATGCAATCAATGGAAGGAATGGAAGGACCTTTCAAATGTATTCTAATGCACAGCAAGTGCAAAACAGGTAAGTGTTTTGAAGCTCCAGTACCGGAACACTTGCAGAAGAGGGTAGATGCTAGATCAGATCCACAGACATGTCAATGTCACAGGACGTGCCTCATGGCCCGCCTAGTTTTGCCTCCTTCTGCCTCTGATTGGCTTACCCTGGTATGCTTACCTTAACCAAATCCCACTCCTTGTGCCTAAACCTAACACATCGACCGCTCTAGCAGATCCGATTCAGATTTACAGCAGAAGCGTCATTATTACTCACTTCCCTGATGCGGCCAGCAGCTTGATGATGTCCTCAGTGGAGACTTGCTGCTGTCCTGGCGGTAGAGAGGAGAAAACTTCCATCCATGTCCAGGTGCCCTGAGCGTTTTGAACACCTGCCTGAAAAAACATTTCCACATGGCTACAGCGCAGTCGCCATACATAATAAATGTACAGACTTCAAGGTTATAGAATCAATGCCTTGTATTATTATGGTAATATAATGTACGTTATGCATTATTCAAAGATGAATCCAAACAGATTCATCACGGGTAATATTTTGATTTTAAGGATTTATTCTGTCTCACTTGGCAGCCCAGGCGAACGGCATCCATACTGGCCCAAGCGTTGGCATGTCTGCTTGGCAGCTTTCAGTACCTTCTGAGCAGTCTGCAGAGACATATGGACAGGAAAAAAAACAATGACGGAGTGGTAAATGGAAAGCTCACTGCCGCTTTGGTCATGGCTGTCTTAAATGAGGTGAAAAAGCATGGCGGCGCGGAGGACCTTGTTGGCATCAGAGGTCTTGATGTACGGCCGGCGCAGTGTGTGATGCGTTCTGTAACACCTTCTCTACCAAGGGCCACCAGGAAGATATCAGCGTGAGGGTTGGTCACTGAAAAGATAACCTGGAGGAGAGAGGGAGAAATGAACAGGGGGTCTAATTATAAATGTCTTTCCCGACAGCCTTATTTTAAAAAACACTTGTTCAAACTGCGGGTACTCAAATAAACAAGCAATCATCATCAGTAATACAAAGTTGAAATGTCTTTTCAGTCTATAGGGCACGTGCAGAGAAGTGGCTGCTGTCACTGAAGTTAACAGGATAACCACATGGGGCTCACATTATTTTTGGTCTGGTGAGATGGGCTGTATTTAAGCATGCAGTGGTCAGTTCACACAAAATTCAAGGGGACAGAAATTATGTTTGGACAAAACTCTGCCGCTATATGAGCTCATATTAGTATGGTAAGTAATATAACCACAGAGGTTCTAGGAACAAAGTCTTTGACAAAAAGTGCACCGTATTTACTGTCCTCATTTCATCATGTCATCGCGTCTCTCACTGTGTATCGAGCCGTTCTCTTATAGAAAAAAGCGATTATACCGAGGGGCAATATGAAACTGAGCACTGAATCAGCCTATACTTTTCAGTAAGTTTAAAAGCACATAACAGTGTTTTATTTTACTTTTATGAAGGTTTCTGGGAACAAAAGCAGCAGGAAGTCGTTTTAGAAAGCAAAAAGTTTCAGAAAGTAAAAAAATGAGTGACACTACCGAGGAGCAGTAGCAGCTAATGCGGCTTCAAACGAGACAGAAGTAGCTTCCCATGGCCATTAAAATACACGTCTTAGAGGGGGAAGAGCATGGTGCCAGTCAGAAAGACACACTCCAGGTTACAATCCAAGCCACAACCCGTCCATCCTCTCCTATCTGCCCTCATTCACAGACCTTATTGCTCACAACACGACCAACACTGCTGCTTTTGGTTTCAACCTTTGAACATATGATTTGTGCAATTTTGTGCATAACCTAAAAGACAAAAAGCTCCTATCATCATTTTTTACATCATAATCATGTCACAGCTCTTTTTTTTTTACAAAGAGCTATTAATGCAGAGGAGAGACATAGAAGTGGAGGCCGTCTTGGACCACACCAATGCCACACAATTAAACTGTGGTCTGCCAGCTATAACAGCCACTAATCACAGATGTACATCCGTCTCTGTATGCAGCATGGGTGGTGTGTGTGTGTGGTGTGTGTGTGTGTGTGTGTGTGTGTGTGTGTGTGTGTGTGTGTGTGTGTGGTGTGTGTGTGTGTGTGTGGTTGTGTGTGTGTTTCACAGGTTGGTTGGCAGAATGTAACATAAATTAGACTTAGAACGTCTGTTTTATGTATGTCTGCAGCTTTCAAACTGTGTCTGGCCGTTATGGTTTGTTACTCTTATATTCCTATTACATTCTGTGTTAAAATTCTGTTTCTGGTATTATAGTAGATATTGCTCTGCCCTATTCATCTTCTACCTTGCAAAGTTGTTCAAATTGTAGCTGTGATAGCTCCGTCATGTCTCTTACCACGAATGGAAAGTAAGTAAAAAAGTATGTTTTATAACCTAATTCACGACAGGCACACAAGTCTGGTGATCACTTAATCATAATGGGCCAAGAGGTGAGGTGTGTGGGTGATCTCACAGCACTGCAAATGTTTGCCCATGGGCATTAAATAAACTCTTAATTGGAATACAGCAAGACAAAGTGACAAGACATTAAGCTTACACCGCCGAGCACTGTGCAGACCTAATAGATTCTGAAATCGCTTGCAAATGTTAGCTAAATGAGCTAAACTGAGGTCTTGATGATCACACATTTACCGGCTGGATATGGACCAGCATTGTCTGGGGCAAACTCACCATCTGGAAACACAACTGAAAATTGAAAGCACATGATCCAATATGAAGAAAACTACATCATGTATTTGGATAAAGAGCTCCATCTCCATCACTTGTCACATTTGTTCTTTTTTTTCTTTGAGCTGCTGTAGCCCAGTGGGGATTATTAAAGTCTATCCTATATTATTTATCAAATCAGTCCTCTGACATAAGAGGAGAACAGGGAATCAATAACAGGTCACAAGTCCTAGTCCCACCCAGCTGCAGCCGAGTGGGAATGCTGAGCTGTGTTTCTTGCCCAGGTCAAACCCAGGTCTCCCCACACCAAAGGCATGTCATATCCACTGCACCATCATCACACTTTCCAAGCAAGGCAAGACTGAAGACAGCCAGCCTCCAACCACAAACCTGTCAGGGCTGTGAAAATGTAGGGTTGTGAATAGATACTACAGATGATGGTGATGGTTCCATTTAAATCCTCAAACAGGCACAGGCTAACGTCCACACTATTACATGTTCTGTGTTTCATAAGACTTTGCTACTGAAAGATGTCTGAGGACATCACACAGAAGGGATCCTGTAAATATAACCATTGAATATAGTACACAGAGTTCTTCTAGTGTTTCAAGTAGGGTTGATTGCATTTATCCGGTCTTTGGATGTACCAAAAGGTAAAAATGTATATATTTTTGCTTTAGATTCACTGTTTTTTTTTGTATGTCTTAAACAATTGACTGTGGTGCGAGATGCTGACTATATTTCACAAAAAGCATGGAACACTGTTAACACCTTGTTGTTCACACCTTGATCTGTAACACTATTTCAGGATCCACTCCTCTTGACTGGTACTAACCATCAGTGAGTCATTGTAGTCACTTCCTCACATCACATAGCTTTGAATTAAGCCAAGTCTCTACCTGTGAGGGAAACGCAGCAGAGTATCCGACACCCTCTGAAAACCGGCAGGCCGTTCCCTTTCACCTTCGACTTCCGTTCACCTCACTCCACCTCCCCTGCTCTCCTCCTCCACCTCTGAGTCCGAGGAAGGAGAGAGCTGGCCGAGGCGTCGCGTCAGCATCTCCCTGACGCAGGGCGGGTTGAGGTCGACGTGGAAGTCGGCTGAGATTTACAGCTCTTGGAGACGCAAAGAGAGCAAGGCTGATGGAGAAGGGTTCCACCTGGGGTTCAAAGAGAGGCGGTTAAGGGCTTAACACTTGAATACATCAGCCAAGGTTATAATGTACCAGGTGCATTTCCTGCACATTTCACATAACTTATTCAGCTTAATACCTCCATTAAGAATTCACCCTAACTTCTTATTTTAGAACTAAACATGGAAACTCTAAGGTACATGTTCATTGCATGTTAGATAGATAGATCTTTTTGTCATTGTATGAGTACAACAAATTCTGCTGGAGCCATCCTCTCCAATAGCAGCATAGGGTAAAAAAGAAAATATATACTTTATATACACCATATATGTATATACACATTCTCATCCAAGCACATCTCGCATATACACATTCATTCCATGTTCTCAATAAATAGCTAGAAAACAGTTAAACACTGTAGTTATTGAGTTGATTGCACTGGGGGGCAAGTGATATGTGTATTTTTTTGTTTGTAGTGTGGATGTGTGTGTGTGATTTCTGTAATATGTTCACAGCTCTTGGGAAGTAGCTGTTCTAGTCTACTTGTGCGTGTGCTGGGGGTTCTCACTCTGCCTGAGGCAGGGGTGGTGACAATGTGTGTGTGTGTGTGTGAGATGTCCTGCTTGATGTTTGTGGCCCATATTTGCTGAGGAATTGAGAAATATCCTGTTAACTCTGCAAGGTCTAACACATGTTTCTTACATTTACTGCAAGGGAAGACAACAAATACATAATTAAAGGCCCCTATTGTTTGGCTGTACTAACTTGTTAAGCATTGGGGTTATTACATGAACACAATGTGTAATATGTAATATGTGACGGAAAACCAACAAAACAGCAACAAATCAGTGTTTTCCATTTCAATATGACCTTAATATAGTTATGAGAATAATTATGAGCACTATGCTATTCAATCTGCTATGGTTAAAATGCTAGATTTTCCAGTTTTTAGTCTGACAGAAAATTGATAAGGATAAATATATAAACATATATCTGTTTAACTCCTTTGAGTTAATCCTAGTTTGGAAGCCACGTTGGCTTACTGTAGCTCCACCCACACATTTCTGAAGACTGTGCCTCTATGCCAGAATGGATGGTCTGCATGATGGACAAGCCTAACTCAATAAACATTAAACCTGTTCGAAGAATGGAGGGTAAGAAGGGAAAGAAGAAGGTGGGAGGGGAGAGGGAGAGAGAGCGCGCTGCTTGCAGAACACAAATATGAGTCAATTCAATTCAATTCTCAACTAGCCTCTACTAATGCTCAGCAAGAAGGAGGAGGAGGAGGACCAACTCATGTTTAATGGCTACAGAATAGTCTGACACAGGCGCTGCTCACACACACTAAACTGTCTCATGCTGCCAGGAGCTCTTCACGTAGAACACATTGAAGAGGTTTCCAACATTCATCAGAACTGACGCTTGCATAAGTCTTTGTTATTTGGAGGCGTTTAAAGCTCAGGTTCTGATTCTCATGATCAAAAAAATATTATTAGCAACATCATTTGTGGAATTTGAAAAGAAGGTATTACAATACATACTAGTTGTGTTAGTATTTTGGCCTGGTTAAATCCATTGCTTCCAGACAGGCCAACATGAATTATGAAGGTGTACTATCTGGGGCAGCACTGCAGAGGGTGAGGATGGTGAAGGTGTGGGGTTTAATGGAGGACGGTGTGTTGTGATTAGATGCTAAAATGCATACAGCATTCCTAGAGAGGCATTTTACAATTCCTTATGTATTATTTTTATTTTGTGATCCCTTTTAACCACAGCTAAGATCTTCTAGGTCGATCCAATCCCTTAGCATTCCAACTTATCCTTTGGAGAGTCAAAACCCAGAAACCAGTGCTAACCCACGCACCATGCCACCCTATTTTTATGTTGTTTTTATTTGTTCTATGAATATAAGGTGTTATGGTCATCTATTTTAGGTTGAAGGAAGTTATCATTAGTAATAGTACATGGATAGCAAAGGAAGTATTAGAGATAAAAGTAGAGTCATAAAGGGTAATATAAAATTCTATTTTCCTGTGGAAGTAAGGTGATGACGTACATTGGTGAGGACGCCGTCGCCCTTCTCAATGACGCAGCCTGGAGACTGAAGGTCAGGTCGTGGCAGATGACAACAATTCGACGGCCATAACGCTCCTCAAACGGCTCACATCTGGTTCGATGCCGGAGAAGTCCAGCCTCTGGATTATGGCAAGAATAGAAGGAGGAGAGAGGCAAGAAGGAACAAGGGAAGAGACAAAAAACAAGAATAGAAAGATTGAGCCAGCAGAGAGAACAAGGAAAGAGAAGCAAGCAGTAAGAGAAGGGGAGAGGACAAAGGAGAAGGAAAACAGGGACATTGTGGAAAGGGGAGGAGAGATCAAATAGTCGAATCAATAGTGGAATAAATAATAATAGGAAACCAAGTATTGAAAGAAGCATGTTTTACCTGTGTCTCAGGATCCAGGGAGGAAAACTTTTGTCTGCCTTCATCCTGTTGATCTTATTGAGCTGTCGGTCTCCCCTGGAGTTACACGCACACACGCGCACACCGCACACACACACAACAACACACAAACACAAACACACAACACAAACACACACAAACAAACACACCATACACATACACATACACATAACACACACACACTGCATTTTAGTTTTAAAATGTTGTTGATGTTTGCTGATGCTTTATAACACACTCTAAACTCATTGTAAAAATAAGTGTGTAAATACATGAAGTACACTTATACAGACAGTAAGGCCCGCACAGCAGAATGAGTTAGAGCAGAAACGACAGAGAAGAAGACAAGCAGTCAACAGACCCAGACAAAAGACAGAAGGAGGGCATATATAAAGACAAACATATCAAACCCTTAGGTCACGGTTAGAGCCCTAATCCATCTCCCTTTTTTCCTGTTCTCACTTGACCAGCCCGCAGACCAACTCAAGTGTGCATGGAGAGAGAAAATCTGTGCTGGAGTGGCCCAGAGCAAACAGCAGTGAAACAGTCCCACAGAGCACAGAGGGCTTGGTCTGTGTGTAGCTGGGTTTATAGAAATATTAAAGAGCATGGCCTCTGTAGAATAAACACTGCTGTTCTCAGGCTCAGAAAACTGACTTAAAAACACAAAGACAAACAAAAGAGTGTCTCTATCACGCTGACATAAAACAAGAGAGTAATAATGTGTCTGGTTCAAAAGCTAGACTAATTTCTGAGGTGAGGTATGATTCTCTAGCTGTATTAAAGAGACAGATTTTTTATTTTTTTTTATTTTACAAATAATACATTAATAACCCTGCCAATAAAGGATTTAGACAACTACTGTGTCAATACAAAAAGTGATCATTTAAAAGTGTAAATCTTAAATGTTTCTGTATATTGAATTTTATGTTATAGTGTCAAAATCATAACAGAAGTTATCTCAAGCACACTTTACAGATAGAGTGGGTCTAGACCACTCTATCTAATTATAGTATTTCTATAATATATTAGAAACACCAAACAATCCCTCCGAAAGCAAGCATCTGGGCAACTGTAGCAATGAAACCTTTTTTAAAGGTGCCTAAGCGATGTCACGCGTTTTTCAGGCTACAACATTTGTCCACATACAGAAACATCTCTCACTAGTTGCGAGCTGTCTGTCCCCAGAACACACTGTAAAAAAACGCGGGTCTCTGTAGACAGCCCAGGGTTACAAACGGCAACAAAAACAAACTGCGCCCAACTGCCCCGAAGCATGCACAAACAGTGTTAGCATTAAAGCCAATAACGACAAGAAGGATTTGGTGGTGGGGGTGGGGGGGTTAATGCGCAGAAGCACAGAGGGAGGGGGAGGGGAGGGGATTGAAAATACTTCTAACGTCAACAAGAAGTAACGCAGCCGACATGCTTAGAGCACCTTTAAACAGGCAGAACCTCAGGGTGTCTATATCTTACTAACCAGCCAATCCGTCAGAATGAATTATCAACCATCCATACAACCTTCTAAGTTCTGGCTGTAAGCTCTCCCCAGCCTCCAGCAGGCTCTCCCCTTACTGGCTTGCTCAGTGTCGTCATCTAATTGAACAGGGTAGATCATGCATTAATAAAAGGTCATCAGAAGGTCAAACCACAAATCAAGCTATGCAAATCAGGTCAACAGAGCTCTGCTCCTCAAAGTTGCCCTAATGGCTCTTTTGTGGTGTGTTATGTTGTGTTTCCAGTTAGACAAACTAATATCTTAACAGTCTACTGGCCAATCAAAAGAGGCTATTCGCTACTCAGCTGACTCCCAGGTGACAGACGGTGGACTCAGTGAACCTTAGTGCCCCTCCCTTTTCCCGGACGGCATCTCAGTCCCTCATCAGAACTCTGACCAAGCTAGACCTATTGGATTTTACTAGAACATTCTGCGAGAGTATATTTTATAAAGGGGGAAAAAAGCCATAGATGCTGGCAAGACATATGCAAACTGCATAAAACTGCTGGCATTCTTTTCACAGCTCAGGACAAGCAACGTGTTCAACAATTCCCCAAAACTGTCCCCTAAAGAAAACACTTGAGAGAATTGGGGTGTTGAAACTAAATAGCGGAAAAAACAAATATAAACTGAGAACAGATCCTGAACTTTGATTCACTTGTACATCCCAGCTGAATATTTTCAGAATAATTTACAGTTGATGTGGAAGCCTCTATCCCTCTACTAGCAGCAACTGTAGGTATAATATTAAGCTATTTATGCTATTTCGGACTCCCTCCACTGCACGGGAAATAGATATATTAACCATAGCACTAAAACAAGCTCAGGGGTATGTTCAAACATGCTATTTTTGTATCATAGCTAGATGAACCATGACTGTACGGCAGCTCTTCTATAATACTGTAAATAACAGGTTGACAAGTTTGTAGATGTAATTACGGTACAACTCACCAAGGCACAGTCCAGTGTCCAGCACCATTCCTCCGGTCTGGCTGGCCTCAGTGGTGCTCTGCAGACCTGTTTCAGCGTGATCACCCACTCCTCCATCTCTGCTTCGCGTCCGCAGCCAGGAAGTGGCTGTAGCGGTCTTGCCTATTTAGCTCGAAGCCATTGCGGCGCATCTTGGGGCTCTTCAGGGGGGGGTGGGGGGAAGAATTATTCTATATACTATAGTATATTTTGTATAGTTTTGTACTACTATCCTATATTGGTAATAACGGAGTGCTATAGTTGGGGCAGCACAACCTGATTTCCTCTGGAAGTTATATCATCGAGCCAATGTATGTAGGTTTCTGACCAAACTTAGTGACAAGTACCTCTAAAATAAGCTTAAGGTCCTCACTGAAGACTGTTTTTTGTCGTTTACACTGAGTAAGTTTTTATGTCAAGTTACATAACGCTGCAGTCTTTAGTGTGCAAAACAGCTTTACATGTCAACCACACCAAACTCCACAAGCTTCCACATTAAACCCACTAGCCAGAATGAGTCCGCAGTCTTCCAATTCATCTTTGAATGTTTTCATGAAACGAAAGCTTCTGGCAGCCTCTCCAGTCAGTGAGACCCTGAATGAGGTACAAGCCTGTCTAATGAAGCCAACCGCAGCAGCCTTATAATCGTTTAACCGGACTTTCTGCCAAGTCAATGGAATGCAATACATTATCCAATCAAAACGACTAAAAATCCCGGAGAGTGGGGAAAGAAGGAAAAGAAAACTTACACAAAACCTAAAATAACTCATGTCGGGCACACAGAGAGACACAGGTTAGATCAAACATGCATCAGGGTATCTGAAAGCTTGAGAGAGTTGGTCAAACATTTTTTGCTGCAACCTTTTTGCAATATCTGGGCATTTGATGTATCTTTGATTTCTTTTTTTTCCAGCCCTGTATACCTGAACAACGTCTATGCAGGAGTCCAGGTAGATGGAGGCCTTTGTGTGTCCTTGCAGTTCTTCTATCTGTAGGAGTAAGGATGTAGGAGCCGTCAGGGAGCTTGAGACAAGTAGAAGTACCTCCTTTTGAACACCTGCAAATTTAAAGCAACGGAGAGCGAGTTAGAATATAAACAGATTCTAAACAACTTAGGACAGAGACATGCAGCAAAAAATGTGGTTTCTATTTTACGTCTACATTCAATTGCACGGGTGACATTAATTAAATCCTCATTGAAGGGAAGTGATGCAGATACTAAGCTGTTAATATGTTATGGTTGTTCCTCTTCTCTTGTTTTATATATGAGAAACTTTTTCACTGCGTTTAGTGTTTTAATATTGTATTATTGTCAAGTGATGTAGTAGATTGTCATATTCACATATGGTACAAGCTGATGTTAGTAGTTAGTTAGTTATTAATATACCGCCGACATAATAAGGGTATAAATTGTATATATTCTTTATTTCCAGTACATTTTTAAACTTACAAAGAATGTATATTTTGCATTTAACCCATACCTACACTATAGGAGCAGGGCTGCCATACAACTCCCGTTGTAATGCCAATACCTTCAGCCTGGCAAATGGCAGGAGATACCTAGAGAGCACAGTCTTTATGGCGGGGGGGAACCAACAGCAAACGGAGTAAACCCACAATAACCTAACACAACCGGGCATCAAACCAGTTCTCCGAGAGTGCACTTTCTGTGGCAGCAGTGCTAAGCACTGAGCCACCCGTGTGGCTTTGGTATATGGTCCATGAGACACAACAACTACGTAGAACAAAGAGAGTTGCCATGTCGCCGCAGTTCTCCGGTGAGACTACGTTTTGCTGTTGTTGTTGTTTCATTGTTGCTGTTATGCTGTATGAATAACAGACAGGACATCTGGTGGTGATCCCCTCATGGAGGACAGACAGGCTGTGTTGATGTTGGCTTCTGAAGCCAGCCCCTGCTTCATGATGACTCCTTGGGGCAGCACAGTGATGCCGAGTCTGGCAGACACAACACTGGAAATCAATCACGACACACTTATACTGCAGGTTAATTAGGTTAATGGTCACAATAGTCCCTGTGCTTGTAGACAGTTACAGTATCAACAGCTTAACTTTTTGGATATTGTTACCAAACCTGCACAAAACATTATCTTGTTTCTTACAAACACGGTTGCGAGAAATGTTCCCTGAACACAGCTGCAGTAGTGCATGTCATCAATTCTAATCAACCCGCTGTCAAGCCCAAATCAATTTATCAGGAGGTTTTGTTTGGTTATCATAACTCAGCATCGGTCCTGTCAGTGCGGCACCTTGCACCTCCATTATTTGCCAGGTTGTAAATATATCTCTGAAACTGCGCTACCCAAATTATACGAGACAGTAAGGGACACGTTTCGTGTATGTTTGGGCAAAGACGTGCATGCAGTCAGCTTTACCAGGAGGACATTTAGCGCTCCGACGTGTGCCCCGTGTCT
>NC_045751.1:18783051-18818339 GCF_008692095.1 Etheostoma spectabile
GAGTAGGCGCAAAGGGTAAAAAAATTTATTGTGACACCTAAATGGATATGCAGGTTGGGTCGATTTAGAGCCAGCCTTGGTTTGACAAATACTGAGGATCAGAAACTTCAGGGAGGACTTAAGTAGAGTAAGTAAGTTTCCCAACAATTCCTTTAGTAAGTAAATCAGGGTGTGCATGTTTTTGAGATGTGGGTTCAGACCTTGATGAAATTGGCCAGGCTCAGTTGATGCAGCGAGCTTCCTCGGATTTCATGTGGCGGATGGTGATGGTGGCATAATGGACAACACCAGGGACTGGAGCGCTGGTGGAAACTGTCAGGAAGCGCTGGGCCCGCGGCATCTAATGAGATTGGCCAACAAATGTAAAATGGGTCCCTTGAATTACCTGCATCAAAAAGTTTAAAGTCAAACAGTCCGAGACAATACAAAGGACAGATGTCCAGTTATAGAAAGGTTATAGATACATTTTCTCTGAGCAGTAAAGTTAAACATCTTCTTACTAACAGCAGCATACAGCTACAGCCATCACTTTGGCATTGCTTGTTACAGCATTTATAAAAAAGTATTGCAGCACATCCCATTTCGGCAGGTGCAGGAAAAGGACAAATACTAAAGTGAAAAAATGTAATGTTTGCAACACTGCGTTAAGTGATAAGTAAGTAAAAAACAAAGTTACCTGAAACCCAGTAGGGTCGAACGTTGCCTTTGCAGTAATGATGGGAGTTATAAGCAGTGTTGCGGACAGTTCATTTTTTCACATAGCTTAAAACCCAGACGAAATGCAGAGCATGGCATCAGAATGGGAATATACAACGTCTTAATGTTTCCTGCGAGTCTCCTGTTCTTTCTTTGAGTGTGGGAGGTTTGTTTAAATGGGTTTACATGTTTCTAAAAAATTATGTTGTAGAAATTGGCTTGCGAGATCCATGCCAGGAATAAACATTTGAACTTTTGGGTTTGTGTCACAAGCAAAGACTAACACTATAAACGCACAGATGTGATCACTGCTCAATCTAATTGTGCAAAAGAAGAAGAAATTCCTAAACCAACCTTATGCGGTTGCCCTCTTGCAGGTATGGGCCAGGGATTGGCCATGGTTTCAAAGAAGAACAGAGTACTACAGAAAACGATAAAAGACAACTGGAGTGACTACTCTATTGTTTGACCGGAATGCTAAAAAAGAACAATTCAATTCAATTCAATTTTATTTATATAGCGCAAATCACAACAGTTATCTCATTTCGCTTTTCATAAAAGGCAGGTCTAGACTGTACTGTGTGATGTTATTTACAGAAACCCAACAGTTCCACAAACACAAACACGGAACGTGGTTGATGACTGAAAAGTGTGTCCCTGACTGTCACAGAGATACCTCACATACAGCAGCTTACATGTTGAAGTATATCTTCTCTGGAATGGTCACAATGAAGTGTAAATGACTTTCTGTTTCGAGGACATGATGAGCCTGAGATTTTGAGATGAATTTAAGGCTAGTTGCCACCTGCTGTTTAATATGGGTACTAAACTGGGCTGATGCGGACCTGTATGGATAAAGCCAGATCACACACCTTGAGCAGTTTGTTGCTGGTGTTGAAATCAGCAGTTTGCTTGAGAGTGGCTGTTACAGCGGTGGCCAGCACCCATGGGGGGTGCTGAGTGTCCCGACGAAGGGTTATTGGTTACAAACACATACTAAGAAAGAGAAAACAACACACAAATCCATTATGACTATTTTGTATACAACCCATGTAGAAGTGTTTGTGTTGGTAGGTTACCTTCAACAGGAGCGCAGTAGTGCTCCAGGCCCTCCTCCTGTGACATCGGAGACTATATGTATGATCACACTGAAGGCATAGAGACAGGCAGTGTTATACTGAGCTTTTTTTTGTATCAGTGTTAATAGTACAAACCGCAGCCACAATTATTTTCAAACAAGTGGACAACTGACCGCAGAGAGTTGACAGCAATCTCTGGGTTTCTTTGGTTGCTGCTGTGAGCACAGCAAACAGCTGCATCAGACCGTCGGTAGGAAGTTGATCATTACTTGAGTCTCCAGGCATGCAGGGCACTATTGGAAGGGTGAAACAAGAATGCCAATGTGGAAGTAACATTTTTTAAGCAGATTAGTTGGGAATGGATAGCCAGCCAGTGCAAAGCTAGACCAACTAACATGGTAATGATAGCCAAAAGGAAAAATTAAACTTTTACACAGAAAAACAGGTAACTTAGAAAATATTTGTAATGGACTTAAAAAAACGTAGAGTTTAAAGGTGCTCTAAGCAATGTCAGCGCGTGTTTAGGCTACAACATTTGTTGTCACAAGCAGCAAACATCTCCTCACTATCCGCGAGCTGCGTGTCCCAGAACACACAGTAAAAAACAAAGCGGTCTCTGTAGAAGCCCAGGGTCTACAAACGGCAACAAAAACAAACTGTGCCCCACCTGCACACGAAGCATACACAAACAGTGTTCAGCAATACCCGACCAGAAGGATTGGGGGGAGGGGTAGTGCGCAGACGGAGGGAAGGAGGGGGGAAGCCAGTCTTGTTTAGTTTAACGTCAACAAGAAGTAACGTCACCCGACATCGCTGACGCTAGGACCTTTAAATGTGAAAAAAGGTCTGAAGAAATGTCTATAAATTTCGAAACAACACTGCACAACCCCTGACCTGTTATTGAAGCAACTAGCAAATCATCTCTTCTGATGTGTATTTCAATCTAGTTGTGACACTTCAAGAATCAAATCACAACCAATATGTATGTGCATGGGAAATGGTGCAGGTACTGAAATTGATTGTGAGGGACTCACAGGTGAGGGAGTTAAATAGGTGAATTGTGAGGCTTTCCAGTAGGGATGGCACTGCTGTATATGAGGGTACTGTAAGAGGTGAAGGTTCTCAAAATATCATTATATATAAAATCATATATATAACAAACTTTGTGAACCCAAATGGCCACAAAGAACTGCAGTCTTTACAGTGGATGGGAATCTGGTAGTGTCACGTGAATCTAATTGAGATTTAGTAAGGAAGCGTAAGCTCATCTTGGGATCACTGCTCTCACAGTATCTCTCACCTTCAGGTATTTGATCAGTTCTGCTGGTTGCCCTCTGATGTCGTCCTATCAGCTGGCAGTGCTGGAAGAATTTGTGTATATGCAGATCCTATGAACAAACAGTAAATATTACTATCATCCACACACTCTCTTTGTACCAGCTACATCAATGCATACTGTATCTGTGATTCAAGAATGATAAAGGAAAAATGTTATACCTGAGCATATATTGTTGATGCTACATGGGTCTTCACTTTGGAACAGTGTCTTGGCATTTTCCACCCACTTGATATCTGGTTGGGACTATTAAAGTACACACAATTATATTTTTAAGTTGTTTTTTGTTTTTGTCTCAATACGTAACAATGAGCTAACATGTCAGCTGTAAGAAAAGACAGCGTTATCATGCAGTGTTGACCAGAGTGAATTTTATTTTGTGGGCATTTAGCTCACAAGTTAGCCTTTAGATGACTGAATCAGATTCTGCAGTGTTGTCTGAATCATCTGCACATCTATTAGCTTTCATTTTAGCTTTGACCATTAGTGTGGTTGGTTTAAGGGAACAGGACTGTACTTCCTGGTGTCCTGACACAGGTATCCAGGAGGCAGGGGGCTGCTACAGGCACACTGGAGCTCCCACTGACGCATCCTCCCGTCTTTTAGCAAAGGCATCCATGAGTGACCCACTGGAACACAAAGAAGTAACAATGTTGGTTACCTAGGGGCCTAGCTATCAGGAATTACATGACACAGCGAATACGTAATATTAAATCCGAGATCTTTGGGCACAGATAGCTCAGTGGTAGAGCGCGACACCCATATAGAGGTTTAGTCCTTATGCAGCGGACCTGGGTTTGACTCTAACCGCAGCCCTTTGCAGATGTCATTCCACCTCTCTCTCCCTTTCATATCTTTAGCAGTCTGTCAAAAATAAGGGCTGAAAATGCCCCAAAAAAAAAAATAAAATATTACAAACGGACTGGTGACAAAGCCATCGGTGGGTGGGGATCTCATCGTGCTCTTGCAGATATGTGGTCCAGATGGTGTGAACTTCAGCACTCACTGGATCGGAAGATTGGTGGAGAATCGGCGCAGCAAGTGGGGTATTACATTCAATCTATTGCACCGTTGTGAAGAAAAGAGAGCTGACCAGAAGGCAAAGCTCCGATCTACCAGTCAGTTTCGTTGTCCTACCCTCACCTATGGTCATGAAGGCTGGGTCATGACCGAAAGAACGAGATCCAGGGTACAGCAGCTGAAATGGGTTGAGGAGCTGGGAGTAGAGCCGCTGCTCCTTGCGTCAAAAGGACCCAGTTGAGGGGTTGGGCATCTGGTAAGGATGCCCCCTGGGCGCTCACTAGGGAGGTGTTCCAGGCACGTTCAGCTGGGAGGAGGCCTCGGGGAAGACCCAGACTAGGTGGAGGGATATATCTCCAACCTGGCCTGGAAGCCGCAGATCCCCCAGTCGGAGCTGGTTAAGGTGGCTCGGGAAAGGGAAGTTTGGGGTCCCCTGCTTGAGCTGCTGCCCCGTGAACCCAACACCAGATAAGCGGACAAAGATGGATGGATGGATGTATGATGCATAAATAATATCAATTTCATTTCATCCATTCTGCCCAGTTTAATATGAAACTCAATTGTATACAATTTATGTGGTAGTGGGTCCCCACTCGGTCTCTCTTTCAGCTGAGGAGTCCATGGCTATAGACATTGAAGACCCCAGGTTTAAATAAAAAGGAAATACCAAAAACCTCTTAAAACAAAAAACTGTAGCAGCATGTGGTTTACTTTCTTCCTTTTTTAAAATATATTGCAATCAAGGACACATAAATACAGTCAGAAGCAGAGGGAATTCCCCAGTGCACTCACCCAGTGACCTCTCCTCCTCTTTTGCTGCTTGCCTTGCTGTGGACTCACAGCTGATATGGTAAAAGGTGAAGAGGAGTGTGATGTTTCTCATGAACGTGGACCGGCAGTCATCTTTACCTGTAAAGTGGAAAGGTCATTATTTTAAGTTAATATATCAACAACATTTCAACTAAACTGACGAGAAAGGACTTACTGATACCTACCCTCACGATATCAAAGGTTGTCCCATTGTTAATAATGTTTATAGTTATACTGAAAAGGTTATACCTTAAGGGAGGGCATTTTTTATCTCATCAACAACACTCCCCACCCCACCCAAACAACCCCCTCATGGGTAGTTGGAAAGCATTAGCAGCTGTTGTGAAATAAATGTCTCTTATGTTCCACAAAAAGAGTTTGTTTTTGAAAAGTGTACCTCCTATTCATTCTTTCAGAAATAGTAGCAATTGGAGTTTATTTTTTTGCCAGATGAAACTGGTATTAAACAAACTGAAAGTGGGGATCTTGTTTTCTGACTGTCTATTGGCACAGTTTGAATATCTTGATTCAGATCATTCAGATTGGTGCAACCTCTGCCTGTCCTTCCTTGTTTTACTTTGAAATTATAAGAATTACTGAAAATGTTCATTTGCATATACATTTTTACACGTGTTCCAGTATTTGTGAATCCTTGAAAACGATTTTAGTGAAACCTAAAAAGAAAAGAAACCCCTTTCACCAGGGGCAGCAACAGCAAAGAAATGTATTTTCCTTTGCCTGCAAGTGCAATTTACTCACAGGGAGTGGCATACAAACCACAAATTATTCCACTGATACGCATCTACAAACCAACAAACTGCTGAAGAATATCATGAATGATATCATGACTCTCCAATTTGTGACATGAGCATGAATCATTCAGTTAGTTTGTTAAATTGTCAATCTTAGTCTTGGGAAAGCAGAGACTTCCATAGATTGTGACAATGTCTGTGATAAGATGTTCTAAAATGTCAGAATCTCTAAATAAAATCTTTGACAAGGAAGATAATCAATTAAAGTAGCACTTTTAGTGTGTTTATAGAGGCTAAAAAGACAAAGCAAAATATATAAAAAGATAAAGATCATTGTTGTCCTGTTTAAGCGGAAACATTCTCAAGCATGCAGAGGAAATCCCAGTGAGCGTGCCTGTGTGTGTGTGCGGAGGCGGCTCTTAAGATCCTAATCCTTTTGATATCAGGGCTTATGAACCCCCCCCCCCCCCCCCCACCCCCCCCCCCCCCCCCCCCACCCCCCCCCCCGGGTCTGTGACTGGTGTGATATCACAGCTCTGCCCTCAGACTGATTTATGGGATTATATCAGCACTGGGTATGGAATTTTCCCATGAAAAAAAAGTGTTTCTTTCTTTCTTTCTCTTTCTGTTAATGTTTTACTTTAAATAACAGAATTAAAGTCCTGTACCATAAAACTGCTGTTGATATATATTTTTATTGATCATTTTGTTATTGAAATTGCACTAAAGTTGTCAGCAACGGTATCAAAGAACACATTTCCCCAAGGAAAAATAAGTATGATTGAATGAATTGAATGAAATATTAATTATTTATACTTAGTTCAGTCTTACTTTACTATCTTAGTGGTTCTATAATTGCACACCGAACGGCATTATAATAAAAAATTATCTGTTTCTGTGTCTTTGTCTCCCAACCGGCAGCAGCAGATGACGGCCAAGAGTCAGGGTCGTTTCCGAGATTCAGCCTCTAAAAATCACCTCACGTAGATTCAGGGCTCTGATTGTGGTGCAGGACAGCTACGTAGGCGCTGCTGGTGAAGAGTGAGTCCCGGCTTGCTGTAGATGCACTGAAAGGCAAGCAAGCACATCAGGTATGAAACTCGGCCCTTTGATGTTGGGGCCCCAGTGGTGAGTAAGGTCAGAAATCTGAGATTACTGACCATATTTGGTGGAAAGACTGTGCAAGCCTCGTCGTATGCATCTTGAAGCACCAACAGATTAAACAAAAACTGAGTAACCAGAAATGGGAACCCAAAATTATCAAAAGCTAACTAGACAAGATGGGCCTCATCAGCGACAGTGCCCTCCCTCCGCTGCTGGGTGGGATGATGACAGAAAACCAACAAACAGAACAATTAAAGCTCCTGGACTTCACATTTGATGACATAAATGCTAATTTTTATTTTAAAATGGCAACTAGAGCCATTGTGAATGTTGGATGTTTTTATGAATGCACCTCAAACCCTAGGAGGAACATTGCATTACCAAAGTTCTGTTTTGTATCAGAGCAGCTGCCACTGCAGAGAAGAAGTCCTGTGCAAAAAACTTAACGCTTGACCTGGTCAGGGTGTTTCTAACAAAGGGTGACACAAGGGAAGGAGAAAAAAAAAAAAAAACTTCAGACCTGTTCTGGTGGTGGTTTCAAGGTTCAAGAGTCTTTATTTCCCAAGGGCAATGTTGTGCAGCAGCATGTAACACACAGGTTATACAAAACAACAGCCATACATCTAAAAATAAATACAAAAGACAACAAAAACAAAGACCACACCTCACATTGACTTGTTGAAAAAGCCTATAGCAGTGGGACAAAAGAGGTTTTATGTCTGTTTGTCCTACATTAGGCAGACTGAATCTCCGGCCAGACGGCAACAAGATGAAACAGTGTTCAGGGGGTGACTCGGGTCGGCTAGGACTGACTGGGCCTTCTTGAGGGACCTTGTCTCATAGACAGAGTTTAAATCAGTCAGAGGGTTTTGGGAAATCTTGCACACCACTTAACTATATATTGAAGCCGTTTTGTTTTAAGTGTGAGGGACCCAAACCAACCTCACAATAGCAAAAGAAAGAATAGATTCAATAAAACAACAATAAAACAGGTTGATCTGTAATAGGATGCTAACAGATTTAGTATCTCTAAGAACAATAATGAGTAGTGCTGGCTAGAGGATAGGACAGAGTTCTCTAGCCAGCCGAAATGGAGTTTGATTGGATCAGGGGAAAAAATATAAAAAAGCTGGAGCCTCGCAGGAGGATTAGATGAGCCGGAGGATGGGAGAGGCTCAGAGAGAATTCTCCCTCAGTCTGGGAGAAGCTGGAGGTGGAGGAAGAGGAGGAGGGAGGGAGGGAGGAGGGGGGGTTACAAAGATTTCACCCAAGATCTGTTGTGCTGTCACAAGGTACAGTAGGACAGCGGGCGGTGTGCTCAGTGGTGCATGGTTTGCATGGTTTGGAGCAGCTGTGGCTCAGGGGTAGAGTGGTCGCCTACCAATCGGAAGGTTGGTAGTCGATCCCTGGCCTACTGTCCCATGTCTCCAGTATCCTGAGCAAGGCCCTGAACCTCAAATTGCTCCCAATGCTTCCTTGTGTCTGAATGTGTTTAAATGATTGTCTGATAAGCAAGTGGCACATGTACAGCCGCCTTGGCCATGTGTGAATGGGTCCTGCACTATGCAAAAGCATTTTAAGCAGTTGTTAAGACTAGAAAAGCGCTTTACATAAACCATTTGCGACCCACACTCGGAAAGCAACACATTCAGGGGCCCTTAGAGCAGCAGCAGTTGAGGGGGCTGATGGGAGTCTGATATTGATCAGGATGAGGGTCCAGTGTGGCAAGAAGAGCTTTGGATCTTATCTATCAGAGAGGCTGCCTGTCCTGTTCCTCCACACAACAGCACCACACCGGACCAAAAAACCAAACATTTCCATCGGTTTCACTGGTAGAACAAATATTTCAGGTAAGCCCCAAGAGATCACAACTTTAGGTTTGACTGTGGTCATTTATTTTTATTCATGACTGGAAACAGTTTAGAGGCAGCAGATTATCAAGGTATCTGCAAAATTCCATCTACTCAACTTTTGCCCCAAAGCTTCAAAAGAATTATCTCTCAGTCAGATTGTGAAAAAACGCCCAGAGCCCCTTGAGCTTCCACTGCCCCTGATTAAAATCTCCAGAGAGGTGTGCTGCTGGCTCTTGCTCATTGTTTGTTATAACTTTCTGCCTTGCTGTACTTGAAGCATTGTTTGAGAGCAGACCGACAGTAGCTGAGGTTTAATACACTGACTGCAATGCTGATCTGCCTGTCTGTTGGAGGACTTAATCAAGGGCATCAAGTGCAAATGTTTTGGCGGTTTGAAGTCAAAGAATTTCTGTTTTCCTCCCTGCTCTGGAAAAGTGAAAGAAAAACAATCCACTCTGCTTTGATGACTGTTTCCACCACAAATATTTGACCTGTGTGGCCAGAGAGAAATAGCGAGGAAGAGAAGAGAGAAAAAGAGTGACCATTCATTATCTTCTCGCCAGCTATAATAACCAGCTTCTGTAAGCGTTTCCTTTCTCCTTTGGCCCCTTAGCTGGACTCTGACTTCCACTTTGTGAAAAGCAATAAAAAGAAAGTTTATCATGTCTGGAGGGCTCAGCATTGATCAAATCTCCAGAAGACATTCCACAACGTTTTCTGAGGTCTTTTCACAAGGCTCCTGCATGTTTCATTCAACACCAACCATCCATCATTTTGTCTTCTGCTTATTTCCCTTGTTTCAGTCTAAACTTTATCTGGTCTGTATATCTGTTTTTTTACCTTTTGCTGTAAAAAACCTGTATATGTCCTGAGCATGACATTTGACAGATCCCTGTTTTCTACAATGGGGCATTAGTACATGGTAAGAAATAAATATTTAATAATATTAGAAAAAGTGTACAAGTTTTGTTTTATAAGTCTTAATTTTACAGGAGAGAGTCGTACTATTTTGATATTAAATCTGAGAAAAAAGCCATGATGTTAAAAAACAACCCCTTACATGCAGTGGTACAGGTATTATTGATGCTTTATTTTTCCTTGCAACAGTTAAGGTAGTTCACATTTACATGGCGCCTCGCCTGGCCGGGACTAATTATATAAATACAGTATAAAAAATAAAAGCCTAAAAAATAGTCAAAGATAATATATGCCAAAAACATGTAAGATAAGAATGTATTAAATGTAACTTAATCAAGCTCAGGGCTGTATAACCCAACTAATGAATATATGTTTTTAAAAGGGACACTTCTGTAGCAGACCTGCTTTATGTGGTAGATGATTGAAGGTTAAAGATGACTAATAAAAGATGATGACTAATGATTCAAATCCAGATGCTGGGTGCCTGGGTTGCTCCTAGAGTTGTTCCGATTCCGATACCAGTATCGGAAATGCCTCCGATACTGCCGAAAATGCTGGCATCGGTATCGGCGAGTACTGGAGTCCAGGCGCCGATCCGATACCATATAAACTATTAAAAATAGGAATCTATTTACTGTTTAGCTCCGTTAGCGCGGGCACAGTTCTTCTTCGCCACTTTTAAAATAGTTGCGCTTCTGTTTTAAAGGCGCGAAGAAGAATTGATCGCCTAACGCCTCCTTAAAACAAGCTAGCATTAGCGCATCATGTCGGCAGTACTTTACAGTGGATGTTCCCACCGGTAAGACGGCAACATGCAACATATGCAGAGAAGCAATTTCAAGGGGTGGCACGAGTGTTGCAAATTTCAACAGCAGCAACTTAATTAAACATTTGAAGACGCGTCACGCTAAAGAGCACAACGAATCTACGAAAGCTACGGGGGAAAAAAGGACGAACTAGAGCAGCAAACTCTGGAAACTGCCTTCCAGCAAAGAGATAAATTCCCCAAAGACAGCCAAAAAGCAACAACGATAACCAACAAATTTTGGGAGTTTATTGTACTGGATTACCAACCACTGTCTGTTGTCGAAAATGTGGGAATTTGCCGCTTAATGGATCATTTGAAACGAAGGTACGGTTTGCCAGGTTGTAAATATATCTCTGAAAACTGCGTACCAAATATACGAGACAGTAAGGGACACGTTTGTGTATGTTTGGGCAAAGACGTGCATGCAGTCAGCTTTACAGGAGGACATTTAGCGCTCCGACGTGTGCCCCGTGTCTTTGCTAAGTTTAACGTCCACTGGGTGGACAGAGAGTCAACGGTACCTCGAAGTGAGGGGGTGGCACGCCACCGAGCTCCGAGGGTCACATCCTGGCACATTAATTGCCGAGCAATTGAGGGGATGCTAGTAAAGTGGAAAATCCCCAAGTCCAACGTCATGTTGTTTAGCGTGACAACGCTAGCAACATGAAGAAAGCCATGGACAAGATGGATGGACCAAGTTGGGATGCTTGCACACACTCTCCAACTGGGGGTGCATGAAGGAATGCTGTCACAGGGAAGTGTGAGTAATGCATTTTACAATATTGTGGCTGCACTTACATTTTTATACTGTTCTATTTAAAAATAAATGGCTTCCATTTGCTGTATTAATTCATGTTTTAAAAAGTGTTAAACCTGAGCCAGGCCTTACCACAATGGTAATAATATCAGTCATGCATGTGCAGCACAATCTTTTTTTTTTTTTTAAACACACTGGTATGGGTACTCGGTATCGGCCGATACCCACAGCACAAGTATCGGAATCGGTATCGGGAGGTAAAAAATGGTATCGGAACATCTCTAGTTGCTCCCCTGGTAGAGCAGGCGCTCATATATAGAGGTTTAAAAAAATAAAAAATATAAATCTCAGATTAACCCCTAAGTGACCCTAAAACCCTGTCATGCTGCATCTGGTGACAAGATTAGACCTGTGAATACACTCTGTATCACTAACATATACAGTAGCTAACATATTACAATATATGCAGTTTATACAACTCACCTTTAATGGAGTTGCACCTTCTTCATCCGAGTCTCGGAACTGGATGCAGACTGCAATGTTCCTAGCCTGGTGTGAACGGAACATTACATCAGAGCAAGTAATCAGTGAGAGTCAAATCAGTGATATGTGTTTCATTCTGTGTAAGCAGCAACAACACAGAAAGCAATCCTTGTAAGAAAGGGTTTCATTGTTTGTTCCCACCATCTCCACTCGTAACTTTTTAGCCAGCTTTGTTCTGAGACACACCCACCTTGGTGAAGGTCTTCTGGTTGTCGTATTTGAGCTGCAGGGGGAAGATGTAGAGTTGGTTCTTGTAGGTGGTGAAGGGGTAGTTGTATTTAGCCTCCTCGGGGAGAAACTCCTCGACCTCCACTGATACCCGCTCGCAGCCGTCCTCGAAGGGCTTTATGGGAACGTAAGAGGAAGTCACCGTATCTGGGGAGGACGGAGCGCACCAGTTAGGGACCCAAAACTGCTGTGTCTCTGTTTCTTGTGCCAACCCAAAGAGTCAACTCAGAGTTATTCTCTATATTTTGTATCTCTTCCGACTCAAAGCATGTTTTAAACTATGAATACCGACCTCTTCCTTCTTATAGGCGATTTATTCACTTCATTTAGACACAACAAGCTCTAAAACTCTTTTATCAGTCTTTTCTATTGCTAAAAATCAGTGTGCTGCCAATTATGATCTTTGACATGTTTCTTTGTCATGGCTGTTGATGTCTTTTCATCTTTTTTACTATATGTGTGTTCTTTTTTTCTGAGTGAAGCTACTCGAAAGGGTAAACTGATAATAAAGTTTTATCGTGTCATATTTGTAAGCTAAGTTTACTAGGAAAACCCAAACTGCTTGTCAGTGCAAACACACACACACTGATATTGATTACAATAGCGAGCTAGCCTCCGTTTTGTTAGACAATATTTTGAGTGTCAACAAGTAACTTCACCCAACATCGCTTAGGGCGAGGCTTCTGAGTACTTTCTGCTGTGATTAATGCAGGATACCATGATTTATCCTTTATTATACTTCCTAAAATCTAATCACATCATGCTCTTTTCTGCATGTGGGTAAAGGCCATCACCCCCCTTCTCCCTGAACCCCCAAAACTGACTCTCATTCACTGACAGTCTTTAGCTGTCAACTCTCTTCAAAATGATTTGGAGGGCTTTCTTTCTACTTCTCCATATTACCGTTTGGTCTTGGCACTTTGTTACTATTGTTTGATCGTAATCTTGGTGATCAAGACACTGAAGTTCATTCTACTTTACACAAGCGTAATTACACAAACTAGATAAGATCATCAGCAGCAGCTTACTACAACAGGCCAACAAAGCTGTTTGCTGTAACAATAATGGTGAGGATAAGGGAAGTGTTTATAAATGCCAACATACTTGAGAAGTCAGGCGGGACACACTCGATGGTGACATTCAGCTGTCCAGGGATGGTCTGAAGCTTGCTCTTCTCAGGTCTGACGAGGAAAAAAAGAGATTCGAAAAAAGAACAAGATGCAATCAATGGAAGGAATGGAAGGACCTTTCAAATTTGTATTCTAATGCACAGCAAGTGCAAAACAAGGTAAGTGTTTTGAAGCTCCAGTACCGGAACACTTGCAGAAGAGGGTAGATGCTAGATCAGATCCACTAGACATGTCAATGTCACAGGACGTGCCTCATGGCCCGCCTAGTTTTGCCTCCTTCTGCCTCTGATTGGCTTACCCTGGTATGCTTACCTTAACCAAATCCCACTCCTTGTGCCTAAACCTAACTACATCGACCGCTCTAGCAGATCCGATTTCAGATTTACAGCAGAAGCGTCATTATTACTCACTTCCTGATGTCGGCCAGCAGCTTGATGATGTCCTCAGTGGAGACTTTGCTGCTGTCCTGGCGGTAGAGAGGAGAAAACTTCCCATCCATGTCCAGGCTGCCCTGAGCGTCTTTGAACACCTGCCTGAAAACACATTTTCCACATGGCTACAGCGCAGTCGCCATACATAATAAATGTACAGACTTCAAGGTTATAGAATCCAATGCCTTGTATTATTATGGTAATATACTGTACGTTATGCATTCTTATTCCAAAGATGAATCCAAACAGATTCATCACTGGGTAATATTTTGATTTTAAGGATTTATTCCTGTCTCACTTGGCAGCCCAGGCGAACGGCATCCTATACTGGCCCAAGCGTTGGCATGTCTGCTTGGCAGCTTTCAGTACCTTCTGAGCAGTCTGCAGAGACATATGGACAGGAAAAAAAACAATGACGGAGTGGTAAACTGGAAAGCTCACTGCCGCTTTGGTCATGTGTCTGTCTTTAAATGAGGTGAAAAAGCATGGCGGCGCGGAGGACCTTGTTGGCATCAGAGGTCTTGATGTACGGCTCGGCGCAGTGTGTGATGCCGTTCTGTAACACCTTCTCTACACGGGCCACCAGGAAGATATCAGCGTGAGGGTTGGTCACTGAAAAGATACCCTGGAGGAGAGAGGGAGAAATGAACAGGGGTGCTAATTATTAAATGTCTTTCCCGACAGCCCTTATTTTAAAAAACACTTTGTTCAAACTGCCGGGTACTCAAATAAACAAGCAATCATCATCAGTAATACAAAGTTGAAATGTCTTTTCAGTCTCTATAGGGCACGTGCAGAGGAAGTGGCTGCTGTCAGCTGAAGTTATACAGGATAACCACATGGGGCTCACATCTATTTTTGGTCTGGTGAGATGGGGCTGTATTTAAGCATGCAGTGTCAGTTCACACAAAAATCTCAAGGGGACAGAAATTATGTTTGGACAAAACTCTGCCGCTATATGAGCTCATATTAGTATGGTAAGTATATATAACCACAGAGGTTTCTAGGAACAAAGTCTTTGACAAAACCGTGCACCGTATTTACTGTCCTTCATTTCATCATGTCATCGCGTCTCTCACTGTGTATCGAGCCGTTCTCTTATAGAAACAGCAGATTATACCGAGGTGCAAATATGAAACTGAGCACTGATATCAGCCTATACTTTTCAGTAAGTTTAAAAGCACATAACAGTGTTTTATTTTACTTTTATGAAGGTTTCTGGGAACAAAAGCAGCAGGAAGTCGTTTTAGAAAGCAATAAAGTTTCAGAAAGTAATAAAACTGAGTGACACTACCGAGCGAGCAGTAGCAGCTAATGCGGCTTCAAAACGAGACAGAAGTAGACTTCCCATGGCCATTAATAATACACGTCTTAGAGGGGAAGAGCATGGTGCCAGTCAGAAAGACACACTCCCAGGTTACAATCCAAGCCACAACCCCGTCCATCCTCTCCTATCTGCCCTCATTCACAGACCTTTATTGCTCAAACACGACCACACACTGCTGCTTTTGGTTTCAACCTTTGACATTATGATTTGTTGCAATTATTTGTGCATAACCTAAAAGACAAAAAAGCTCCTAAATTCATCATTTTTTACATCATACATCATGTCACAGCTCCTTTTTTTTTTTACAAAGAGCTATTAATGCAGAGGAGAGACATAAGAAGTGGAGGCCCTGTCCTTGGACCACACCCAATGCACCTAAATTAAACTGTGGTCTGCCAAGCTATAACAGCACACTAATCACAGATGTACATCCGTCTCTGTATGCATGCATGTGTGTGTGTGTGTGTGTGTGTGTGTGTGTGTGTGTGTGTGTGTGTGTGTGTGTGTGTGTGTGTGTGTGTGTGTGTGTGTGTGTGTGTGTGTGTGTGTTTCACAGATGTTGGTTGGCAGAATGTAACATAAATTAGACTTAGAACGTCTGTTTTATTGTATGTCTGCAGCTTTCAAACTGTGTCTGGCCTGTTATTGGTTTGTTACTCTCTTATATTCTCTATTACATTCTCTGTTATAAATTCTGTTTCTGGTATTATAGTAGATATTTGACTCTGCCCTATTCATCTTCTCACCTTGCAAAGTTGTTTCAAATTGTAGCTGTGATAGCTCAGTCATGTCTCTTACCACGGAAATGGAAAGTAAGTAAACAAGTATGTTTTATAACCTAATTCACGACAGGCACACAAGTCTGGCTGATCCACTTAATCATAATGGGCCAAGAGGTGAGGTGTGTGTGTGCTGATCTCACAGCACCTGCAAATGTTTGCCCATGGGCATTAAATAAACTCTTAATTGGAAATACAGCAAGACAAAGTGACAAGACATTAAGCTTACACCGCCGAGCACTGTGCAGACCTAATAGATTCTGAAATCGCTTGCAAATGTTAGCTAAATGAGCTAAACTGAGGTCTTGATGATCCTTTCAACATTTTTACAGGCTGGATATGGACCAAGCATTGTCTGGGGACAAACTCACCATCTGGAAACACAACTGAAAATTGAAAGCACATGATCCAATATGAAGAAAACTATCATCATGTATTTGGATAAAGAGCTCCATCTCCATCACTTGTCACATTTGTTTCTTTTTTTTCTTTGAGCTGCTGTAGCCCAGTGTGGGATTATTAAAGTCTATCCTATATTATCTTATCACAAATCAGTCCTCTGACATAAGAGGAGAACAGGGAATCAATTAACAGGTCACAAGTCCCTAGTCCCACCCAGCTGCAGCCCGAGTGGGAATGCTGAGCTGTATGTCTTGCCCAGGTCAAACCCAGGTCTCCCACACCAAAGGCATGTGTCATATCCACTGCACCATCATCACCACTTTCCAAAGCAAGGCAAGACTGAAGACAGCCAGCCTCCAACCACAACCTGTCAGGGCTTGGAAAATGTAGGGTGTGAATAGTATACTACAGATGATGGTGATGGTTCCATTTTAAATCCTCAAACAGGCCACAGGCTACGTCCACACTATTACATGTTTCTGTTTCATAAGACTTTGCTACTGAAAGATGTCCTGAGGACACATCACACAGAAGGGATCCTGTAAATATAACCCATTGAACTATAGTACACAGAGGTTCTTTCTAGTGTTTCAAGTAGGGTTGATTGCATTTATCAGTGTCTTTGGATGTACCAAAAAGGTAAAAATGTATATAATTTTTTGCTTTAGATTCACTGTTTTTTTTTGTATGTCTTAAACAATTGTAACTGTGTGCTGAGATGCTGACATATATTTCACAAAAAGCATGGAACACTGTTAACACCTTGTTGTTCACACCTTGATCTGTAACACTATTTCAGGATCCACTCACTCTTGACTGGCTACTAACCATCAGTGAGTCATTGTTAGTCACTTCCTCACATCACATAGCTATTGAATTACAGCCAAGTCTCTACCTGTGTAGGGAAACGCAGCAGAGTATCCGACACCCTCTGAAGAACCGGCAGGCCGTTCCCTTTCACCTTCGAGTCTCCGTTCACCATCACTCCACCTCCCCTGCCTCCTCCTCCTCCACCCTCTGAGTCCGAGGAAGGAGAGAGCTGGCCCGAGGCGTCGGTCAGCATCTCCCTGACGCAGGGCGGGTTGAGGTCGACGTGGAAGTCGGCTGAGATTTTACAGCTCTTGGAGACGTCAAAGAGAGCAAGGCTGATGAAGAAGGGTTCCACCTGGGGTTCAACAGAGAGGCGGTTAAGGGCTTTAACACTTGAATACATCAGCCAAGGTTTATAATGTACCAGGATGCATTTCCTGCACATTTCACATTAACTTTATTCAGCTTAATACCTCCATTAAGAATTCACCCTAACTTCTTATTTTAGAACTAAACATTGGATAACTCTAAGGTTACATGTTCATTGCATGTTAGATAGATAGATCTTTATTGTCATTGTATGCAGTACAACAAAATTCTGCTGGAGCCATCCTCTCCAAATAGCAGCATAGGGTAAAAAAGATAAATATATACTTTATATACACACATATATGTATATACACATTCTCATCCAAGCACATCTCGCATATACACATTCATTCCATGTTCTCAATAAATAGCTAGAAAACAGTAAACACTGTAGTTATTGAGTCTGATTGCACTGAGGGGGCAAGTGATATGTGTATGTTTTTTTTGTTTGTATGTGTGGATGTGTGTGTGTGATTTCTGTAATATGTTCACAGCTCTTGGGAAGTAGCTGTTCCGTAGTCTACTTGTGCGTGTGCTGGGGGTTCTCACTCTGCCTGAGGGCAGGGTGGTGAACAAGTGTGTGTGTGTGTGTGAGATGTCCTGCTTGATGTTTGTGGCCCATATTTGCTGAGGAATTGAGAAATATCCTGTTAACTCTGCAAGGTCTAACACATGTTCTTACATTTACTGCAAGGGAAGCACAACAAATACATAATTAAAGGCCCCTATTGTTTGGCTGTACTAACTTGTTTAAGCATTGGGTTTATTACATGCACAAATGTGTAATATGTAATATGTGACGGAAAACCAAAACAACAGACAAAACTCAGTGTTTTCCATTTCCAATATGACATTAATTATGAGTTTATGAGAATAATTATGAGCATCATGCTATTCAATCTGCTATGGTTAAAATGCTAGATTTTCCAGTTTTTAGTCTGACAGAAAATTGATAAGGATAAATATTATATAAACATATTATCTGTATAACTCCTTTGAGTTAATCCCTAGTTTGGAAGCCAACGTTGGCTCTACTGTAGCTCCACCCACACATTTCTGAATGACTGTGCACTTATGCCAGAATGGATGGTTCCTGCATGATGGACAAGCCTAACTCAATAAACATTAAACCTGTCAGAAGGAATGGAGGGTAAGAAGGGAAAGAAGAAGGGGGAGGGGAGAGGGAGAGAGAGCGCGCTGCTTGCAGACCACAAATATGAGTCAATTCAATTCAATTCTCCAACTAGCCTCTACTAATGCATCAGCAAGAAGGAGGAGGAGGAGGACCAACTCAATGTTTAATGGCTACAGCAATCCAGTCTGACACAGGCGCTGCTCACACACACTAAACTGCTGTCTCATGCTGCCAGGAGCTCTTCACGTAGAACACATTGAAGAGGTTTCCAACATTCATCAGACTGACTGCTTGCATAAGTCTTTGTTTATTTGGAGGCGTTTAAAGCTCAGGTTCTAGATTCTCACTTAGATCAAAAAAATAATTATTTAGCAACATCAGTTTGTGGAATTTGAAAAGAAGGTATTACAATACATATCTAGTTGTGTTAGTATTTTGGCCTGGTTAAATCCATTGCTTCCAGACAGGCCAACATGAATTATGAAGGTGTACTATCTGGGGCAGCACTGCAGAGGGTGAGGATGGTGAAAGTGTGGGGTTTAATGGAGGACGGTGTGTTGTGATTAGATGCTAAAATGCATACAGCACTTCCTAGAGAGGCATTTTTACAATTCCTTATGGTATTATTTTTATTTTTGTGATCCCTTTTTAACCACAGCTAAGATCTTCTAGGTCGATCCATCCCTTAGCTATTCCAACTTATCCCTTTGGAGAGTCAAACCCAGAACCCAGTGCTAACCACTGCACCATGCCACCCTATTTTTTTATGTTGTTTTTATTTGTTCTATGAATATAAGGTGTTATGGTCATCTATTTTAGGTTGAAGTTTATCATTAGTAATAGTACATGGCATAGCAAAGGAAGTATTAGAGATAACAGTAGAGTCATATAAGGGTAATATAAAATTCATATTTTCCTGTGGAAGTAAGGTGATGACGTACATTGGTGAGGACGCCGTCGCCCTTCTCACTGACGCAGCCCTGGAGACTGAAGGTCAGGTCGTGGCAGCTGACAACAATACGACGGCCATAACGCTCCTCAAACGGCTTCACATCTGGTTCGATGCCGGAGAAGTCCAGCCTCTGGATAATGGGCAAGAAGGAGGAGAGAAGGCAAGAAGGAACAAGGGAAGAGACAAAACAACAAGAATAGAAAGATTGAGCCAGCAGAGAGACAAGAGAGAATGCAAGCAGTAAGAGAAGGGGAGAGGACAAAGGAGAAGGAAACAGTGGACATTGTGGAAAGGGGAGGAGAGATCAAATAGTCTGAATCAATAGTGGAATAAATAAATAATAGGATAACCAAGTATTGAAAGAAGCATGTTTTATACCTGTGTCTCAGGATCCAGGGAGAAAAGCTTTTGTCTGCCTTCATTCCTGTTGATCTTATTGAGCTGGTCGGTCTCCCTGGCATACTACGCACACACGCGCACACGCACACACACACAAACACACACACAAACACAAACACACACACAAACACACACACAAACACACACATACACATACACATACACATACACACACACACACTGCATTTTAGTTTTAAAAATGTTGTTGATGTTTGCTGATGCTTTATATAACACACTCTAAACTCTATTGTAAAAATAAGGTGTAGTAAATACATGAAGTACACTTATACAGACAGTAATGGGCCCTGCACAGCAGAATGAGTTAGAGCAAGACAGAGAAGAAGACAAGCAGTCAACAGACCCAGACAAAAGAAGAAGGAGGGCATATAATAAAGACAAACATATCAAACCCTTAGGTCACGGTTAGAGCCCTAATCCATCTCCCTTTTTTTCCTGTTCTCACTCTGACCAGCCTGCAGACCAACTCAAGTGTGCATGGAGAGAGAAAATCTGTGCTGGAGTGGCCCAGAGCAAACAGCAGTGAAACAGTCCCACAGAGCACAGAGGGCTTTGTTGTCTGTGTGTAGCTCTGGGTTTATAGACATATTAAAAGAGCATGGCCTCTGTAGAATAAACACTGCTGTTCTCAGGCTCAGAAAACTGACTTAAACACAAAGACAACAAAAGAGCTGCTCTTCTATCACGCTGACATAAACAAGAGAGTAATAATGTTGTCTGGTTCAAAAGCTCAGACTAATTTCTGAGGTGAGGTATGTATTCTCTAGCTGTCATTAAAGGAGACAGATTTTTTTATTTTTTTTTATTTTACAAATAATTACATTAATAACCCTGCCAATAAAGGATTTAGACAACTACTGTGTCAAATACAAAAAAGTGATACATTTAAAATGTTAAATCTTAAATGTTTCTGTATATTGAATTTTATGTATAGTGTCAAATCATAACAGAAGTTATCTCAGGACACTTTACAGATAGAGTGGGTCTAGACCACTCTATCTAATTATATGTATATTCTATACTATAATTTAGAAACACCAAACAATTCCCTCCGAAAGCAAGCATCTGGTGCAACTGTAGCAATGAAAACCTTCTTTTAAAGGTGCTCTAAGCGATGTCACGCGTTTTTCAGGCTACAACATTTGTCCACATACAGCAAACATCTCCTCACTAGTTGCGAGCTGTCTGTCCCCAGAACACACTGTAAAAAAACGCGGTCTCTGTAGACAGCCCAGGGTCTACAAACGGCAACAAAAACAAACTGCGCCCAACTGCCCCTCGAAGCATGCACAAACAGTGTTCCAGCATTAAAGCCAATAACTGACAAGAAGGATTTGGTGGTGGGGGTGGGGGGGTTAATGCGCAGAAGCACAGAAGGGAGGGGGAGGGGAGGGGATTGAAAATACTTCTAACGTCAACAAGAAGTAACGTCAGCCGACATTGCTTAGAGCACCTTTAAACAGGCAGAACCTCAGGGTGTCTATATCTTACTAACTCAGCCAATCCGTCAGAATGAATTAATCAACCATCCATACACATACCTTCATAAGTTCTGGCTGTAAGCTCCTCCCCAAGCTCTCCAGCAGGCTCTCCCCTTTACCTTGGCTGGCAGTGTCGTCATCTAATTGAACAGGGTAGTGATCATGCATTAATAAAAGGTCATCAGAAGGTCAAACCACAAATCAAGCTATTGCAAATCAGGTCCAACAGAGCTCTGCTCCCTCAAAGTTGCCCTAATGGCTTCTTTTGTGGTTGTGTTTATGTTGTGTTTCCCAGTTAGACAAACTAATATCTTAACAGTCTACTGGCCAAATCAAAAAGAGGCTATTCGCTACTCAGCTGACTCCCAGGTGACAGACGGTGGACTCAGTGAACCCTTAGTGCCCCTCCCTTTTCCCGGACGGCATCTCAGTCCCTCATCAGCAACTCTGACCAAGCTAGACCTATTGGATTTTACTAGAACATTCTGCAGAGAGTATATTATTATAAAGGGGGAAAAAAAGCCCATAGATGCTGGCAAGACATATGCAAACTGCATAAAACTGCTGGCATTCTTTCACAGCTCAGGACAAGCAACGTGTTCAACAATTCCCCAAAACTGTCCCCTAAAGAAACACACTTGAGAGAATTGGGGTGTGAAACTAAATAGCGGAAAAAACAAATATAACTGAGAACAGAATCCTGAACTTTGATTCACTTGTACATCCACAGCTGAATATCTTTCAGAATAATTTACAGTTGATGTGGAAGCTTCTATCCCTCTACTAGCAGCAACTGTAGGTATAATATTAAGCCTATTTATTGCCTATTTCGGACTCCCTCCACTGCCAGGGAAATAGATTATATTAACCATAGCCACTAAAACAAGCTCAGGGGTTATGTTCAAACATGCTATTTTTGTTATCATAGCTAGATGAACCATGACTGTACGGCAGCTCTTCTATAATACTGTAAATAACAGGTTGACAAGTTTGTAGATGTAATTACGGTACAACTCACCCAAGGCACAGTCCAGTGTCTCAGCACCATTCCTCCGGTCCTGGCTGGCCTCAGTGGTGCTCTGCAGAGCCTGTTTCAGCGTGATCACCCACTCCTCCATCTCTGCTTCGCTGTCCGCAGCCAGGAAGTGGCTGTAGCGGTCTTGCATCTTTAGCTCGAAGCCATTGCGGCGCATCTTGGGGCTCTTCAGGGGGGTGGGGGGAAGAATTATTCTATATACTTATCGTATATTCTTGTATAGTTTTGTACTACTTTACTCCTATATTCTGGTAATAACTGGAGTGCTATAGTTTGGGGCAGCACAACCTGATTTCCTCTGGAAGTTAATATCATCGAGCCAATGTATGTAGGTTTCTGACCAAAACATTTAGTGACAAGTACCTCTAAAATAAGCTTTAAGGTCCTCACTGAAGACTGTTTTTTGTCGTTTACACTGAGTAATTTTTATGTCAAAGTTACATAAACGCTGCAGTCTTTAGTGTGCAAAACATGCTTTACATGTCAACCACACCACACTCCACAAGCTTCCACATTAAACCCACTAGCCAGAATGAGGCTCCGCAGTCTTCCAATTCATCTTCTGAATGTGTTCATGAAACTGAAAGCTTCCTGGCAGCCTCTCCAGTCAGTGCAGACCTGAATGAGGTACCAGCCTGTCTAATGAAGCCAACCGCAGCAGCCCCTTATAATCCGTTAAACCGGACTTTTCTGCCCAAGTCAATGGAATGCAATACATCTATCCAATCAAAACGACTAAAATCCCCTGGAGAGTGGGGGAAAGAAGGAAAGAAAACTTACACAACACCTAAAAATAACTCATGTCGGGCACACAGAGAGACACAGGAGTTAGATCAAACATGCATCAGGGTATACTGAAAGCTTGAGAGAGTTGGTCAAACATTTTTTGCTGCAACCTTTTTGCAATATTCTGGGCATTTGATGTATCTTTGATTTCTTTTTTTTCCAGCCCTGTATACCTGAACAACGTCTATGCAGGAGTCCAGGTAGATGGAGCCTTTGGTGTCCTTGCAGTTCTTCTCATCCTTGTAGGAGTTAAGGATGTAGGAGCCGTCAGGGAGCTGAGACAAGTAGAAGTACCTCCTTTTGAACACCTGCAAATTTAAAGCAACGGAGAGCGAGTTAGAGATATATCTAACAGATTCTAAACAACTTAGGACAGAGACATGCAGCATAAAATGTGGCTTTTTCTATTTTACGTCTACATTTCAATTGCACGGTTGACATTAATTAAATTCCTCATTGAAGGGAAGTGATGCAGATACTAAGCTGTTAAATATGTTATGGTAGTTCCTCTTCTCTTGTTTTTATATTTAGAAAACTTTTTCACTGCGTTTATGTTTTTAATATTGTCATTATTGTCAAGTATTGTAGTAGATTTGTCATACTTCACATATGTAAATGCTGATGTTAGTAGTTAGTTAGTTATTATAATATACCGCCGACATAATAAGGGATATAATAATGTAATATATTCTTTATTTTCCAAGTACATTTTTAAACTTACAAAGAATGTATATTTTGCATTTAACCCATCCTTACTATTTAGGAGCAGCGGGCTGCCATACAACTCCAGTTGTAATGCCAATACCTTCAGCCTGGCAAATGGCAGGAGATACCTAGAGCGCATGTCTTTATGGCGGGGGGGAACCAAAGCAAACGGAGTAAACCCACAATAACCTAACACAACCGGGCATCAAACCCAGTTCTCAGAAGTGCCTACTTTCTGTGAGGCAGCAGTGCTAAGCACTGAGCCACCGTGTGGCTTTGGTATATGGTCCATGAGACACAACAATTACGTAGAACAAAGAGTTGCCATGTCGCCGCAGTTCTCCGGTGAAGCCTACGTTTTGCTGTTGTTGTTGTTTCATTTGTTGCTGTTATGCTGTATGAATAACAGACAGGACATCTGGTGGTGACTCACCCTCATGGAGACAGACAGGCTGCTGTTGATGTTGGCTTTCTGAAGCCAGCCCTGCTTCATGATGCCTCCCCTTTGGGAGCACAGTGATGCCGAGTCCTGGCAGACACAAACACTGGAAATCAATCACGACACACTTTATCCTGCAGGTTAATTCAGGTTAATGGTCACAATAGTCCCTGTGCTTGTAGACAGTTTACAGTATCAACAGCTTAATCTTTTTGGATATTTAGTACCAAACCTGCACAAAACATTATTCCCTTGTTTCTTACAAACACCTGGTTGCGAGAAATGTTCCCTGAACACAGCTGCAGTAGTGCATGTCATCAATTCTAATCACACGCTGTCAAGCCAAATCAATTTATCAGGAGGATTTTGTTTAGGGTTTATCATAACTCAGCTTCGGTCCTGTCAGTGCGGCCTTTCCATCCATACTCATAACTATCCTGGGACTGTTCATCAGCAACGCAGAATACACAAACATTCATCATGGTCTCTCTCTCACACGCATATGCAAACACACACACATACATACTCTCTCTCTCTCTCTTTCTCTAGAGTAATGCATCCAGCCACTTGGGGGGAATGCACTGCACAAATAACTGGTAGTGACAGACACATCATGACAGTGAGTGAAAACGATTGAGGTGTGTATATATGCGAGTACACAATTGCAATGAGCCTAATCACACTCAAGTGGTATTTTGTCCTTTAAACGTCACCTCCTCCTGCTCTCCCATGTTGTCCTGTAATCTAAGTGGCTGGCTGTTCTCTTCCCACAGCTTGCTCAAGTCCATACTTCCCTCAGACATGCAGCAACTAAGCGGCCCACAGCCGTGCATACACACCTTGTCACACCCTGCCTCATACCAATTTAGTGTGTTCACCTATCCTACCTATCAAACCTACTTAATAATGACCAACATAGCAGCCCTATCATAGGAGTAATATGTGCATGTGTGTTTTCTCGCTTTGTTTTTAAATAGTCTTGCTAGGGTGCCTGGGTTTCTCACCTGGTTGAGCGTGCGCCCATTTACAGAGGCTCAGTCCCCTTCACTGCATGTCATTCCCCTTCTCCCTCCCCTTTCATGCCTTAAGTTGTCCTATCAAATAAAGGCCCAAACATATATAAATTCTTGCTACTAGCCTACAAAGACCAGCCGTCTCAGCCAGAAATGATCAAGCAGAGACATAAAGACGTAATAGAGCCAACAGAGCCAATCTCCTCCCTGCCCTCTCCGTCCTGGCAGCAGCAGCATTTCTTTTCCTTCACTTAAAGCTGCTATCTATCTAAGTTTATCCGCATCCGGCCCGAGGGTAGGGGGAGGAGGATCGATGAGGGCTATTTATAGGACATATATAAGGCTACTGGTTTCACTGCCCCACCCTCAGTCTCTGAGGGGGTCACACTGCTGGGTGGACAGGACGGAAGGACTGACAGACCATAAGTCACAGGGAATCTTCCAGCACAAAGGAGTGGGATTGACTTAAGTGTTTAAGTGTGCTCTGCACACTGCCCTATGTACCATGCCTTCATCTGGCATCTGGGTGCCTTTATTCATACACGTAAACTACCCCGGACAACCCTGGACTGGACTGATTGGCACTGTTTGGCTCCCATACTGACTATATTAGCCACCTGCCCATTTTGCTAGCTTGCCTGTGTGGTCAGTACATCTTTTTGTCTGCGTATACAGTTTTTTTAATTTAACTTTAACTTTTCTTCAAGTCTTTTACTAGAGTCTATGTATAGCTAAGTAATGATTATTCTATTTTTTTTATATATATTGTGTAGCGTGTACTTGAATAGATATAGAATTTGCACTGGTGTGGCCGGGTTGGACAGTGGGGAGACCAGGCGAACATATACTTGGAGGTTTTTTGCCTCAACGCAGACGTCCGGGGTTTAAATCCGACCTGTGACGATGTGATAATTTCCTTCTGGATAGATATAGTATATCTATCTCTATCTATCTATCAATTTCCATCTCAATGCATGTCCACGTTGAGCGTGGCTGTTCGGTTTGCTCATATTTTCAGCATATGTAGGCATGTGGAATGAGCCAAATTTGTGTCTAATCTCTATGATTTAAAAAGATTAAAGGGATCATTTTAATGTCCAAGCAGGGTTTATTGCACATCACTAAAAGCTGTGCATTCAGTGCAATCTGTCAATAAAAGGTCCAGTGAGTCAATAGCAGAACACTCATCCTCGCTGCAGTGATCAATGTGTGTGATCTAATTGGCGCTCAGGCCCCTCTACTCACCTCGTCTTTGGCGTCTTCATCAATCTCAAACACGTGAGCTGGCAGCTTGTCTGTCTTCAGGCCTTTGCTTTAAAAATAAATAAATAAGACAGCGAGTGAGGGTCAGCAGTCTTCAATAAATCAGCCCCTTCCCTACTGTACTGCCACCGTTGTGAGGTAACGCATGCAACAAAAAACGCTGCTTGCATTGTCTCCTTTGCTATTGGTCAGTAAATGTTGTGCCACCTTGTCTGTTATTGCATTATAGTTTTTTGGGGAAATGTGTATGCATGTGTCTCTATTACCAAAGGACCTCATGTGATTTAGAAATAACTTCATTTAAGAATTTTGTGCCACGCATTTGCACGGGATAAGTGAAGTCTGTATTTTACCCAAATTTACTGACATTATTCCACGGATATGATGTTAAGGCTTTGTCGAAACTTTCCTTTATTATTGCCAACACAGCCCATAAAACCATGAATCACAGAGATGCCAATTCGCAAGGGACTGATATCATCACATACCCTCTGTGTTTGGGGAATTGTGTTTGGTAATTTGCTGTGGAATTTCTAATTAAGAAATTACAGACATGGTAGATTCGCAGAGGATTAAAATCACACCTCTGTAATTATTACAAATTGCTAGAAGTCCCCAAGTAATACCAGTCCCATGCCAATAGGGCTTTTCACTCCAATTTATGGTTCAACTGCAGGTTGCAGTGATAACAATACTTTCCTTATGAAGCTTTATCACCATTTAAATAAGAATCAAAAACATCTGGGCTGCACTTGTTGTGTTGTAGCGGAAAATCTGGCAGAACTCTGCAGTTTCAATATGTATGTGCAGTATTTCCTCTACTTTGGTAAAGCACGAGAGCTGCATTTTTATACAGAAACAGTGATTTGTTGCATGTTTCCATCCAGCAGACCCACGTGAGCAGAGTAAATCTCTTGTACATGTAGCATATTTGGCAGTGAAGAACTCGGATGTTGTTTTGCACTAACTCTGAGCCCTACATCTTTCTTACCTTGGCAACATGCGGAAATCACCAGAGTAAGCCTCATATTTGTAGTTGATTACATGCCAGTCGGTGTTGTACATCTTGATGCACTGCCAAACACATCAACACAGAGAGCTGGATTAGCGGCTGCAGATACACTCAAATATAACAAGCTCGCCATCGCAGCACAGCATACAGAGTATAGCATTCTTTTCTACAACTGTGACTCAAGGAGGACAGAGAAATGTCCAGCTCCATAACCCTTATAAACTCAAAATAAGTATGCAAAGTAGCAGAATGACTCTGTACCTTTGTCGTGATTTCTCAAGATGGTTTCTATTATGCACATTGCCTTTTTGTGTGAAATTCTCAATTAAGTCAGCTGAAAGGATCTTTGTTCAATATATGCTGAGTAAGCCTGGATCTGTTTTAACAACCCCTAGGACAGTTGTTTCAATGCTGTATCGTAGTCATGAGAGCTGGCTGAGGAACACAGATGTGGAGGCTGGCAGAGCAGCAGAGTATATCCACATCACGCCACAAGAGTCTGTTTTTCATTGCTAATACAAATATATCATCAGCGTTGCGTTGTGTTTACTACTGCCCTGTGCATCCTGTGTTTCTTTATGAGCTTTAAGAGACGACTTTAGGCTGAACATCATGAAGGCTGGTGTGAAGTCATCAAGGAATCCTCTTTAAAGTTTGTTGAGAATTCAGAGTTTCACTGATTGTGTTTAATCTCTGCTTTTTATTGAGCAGCTTCCAATTACTAAAAAGGAATGCAAGTCATAATACGGAGAAAACTTAAAGACAACTATGAGTACTTTAACTTTTTTAACTCCACACTTCTGTTTTTATACTTTTTAGAGGGAACTACTGCTACACATGTGCAGTCTGAGACCAAGTATGGCCCCATCCTTCTAATGGGACAGCTGGGTTATACCTCTTTGGCAAACAGACTCTGGGCTTCCTGCTCAGCATTCTGAGGCACCGAAGGAACGACAGTCCTCCTCTGCCGGGAGATCTGGGACTCCTGCACACACACGCGCACACACACGCGCACACACACACACACACACACACACACACACACACACACACACACACACACACACACAGAGAGAGAGAAAGCAAGGAAGAATGGAAGTGTAATACAATTGAATGACAGTGAAATGTAATATTATTGTAGAGCAAAAACAAACAAAGTTTTTTTTTTTCTTTCCATCAAATTGTAGCACAGGAGGAAGTCACAAACAGGCAAAAAGAAAGTGAATGAGAGAAAACAGAAGGCGTGGATAAAAAGATACAGATGAGTGTCAACCTGGATAAAAACAAGACACGGAGCGAGACGTGCCTCTAAACAAAACCACGTGTTTGAAATCGCGGCAATAAAAACAGAAGAACCTGGTTGGACTTGACCTGTAAATAACTGAGCCTGGCGTAATGGGAAACCTTTCTTTGCTCCCATTTGACTTGGAGTCGGACACTTTTACAAGACAGTTCACTGTGGAGATCTCAGCACAGGGTAAGGTCCAGTATATGATCTATGATTTCATCCTGGGTGAGGAAGAGCGCCTGGCTGAGAGCCAGTACCAGGAAACACAGCAGGAAAGGATGAGGGGGACTCACCGAGACATCGTCCACAGGGCAGAGCAGTAGGTCTCGGTGGGGGTCGCTGTGGATCTGGGCCTTTCTCTGAAACACCACAGCTTCATAGTCCAGTGGCTCGATAATCTTTGGCTGCTCCTGAGAGGGGAAAATGGACAGAACACAAATGTACATTCAAATGAACAAACCGTTTCTTTTTGAACTGATGTTCTCAACATTTTGTATTTACTGTGGCTCTAGCTGCTCCACATCTGATGCTCTTGCTTTTTGAAAGCAATTAACAAGGGCTCACCCCCGCAACGTTTTTACCACCCATACGAAAGGAGAGCCACGAGAGATCAGAAAAAAAAAACACACAGTTCAGAGGACTGTCACGGTGCAAGGAAACAGCTGCTCAGAGAGTTGTGGGTAGATGAAAATAAAAGCAAAAAATGACGAAAGGGAAACAACTCGACAATGAATAGTTCCACAAATACAGACGGGGTGATAAAGGTGAGACAAAGCAGCAGTGCAATGGACAAATTGAGTTACTTGACTTGGTATTTATGTGCTGCAAATCAAGTGCACACACTTGACAGAGGCATATGTAATAAAGGAACCAAACACAAGAAAAATATCACATGCCCCATGACAGTGCTTCTCGCTAAAAATCATAACTTCCTGTTTTGAGTTTCACGGAGAAGTGGATGATATGAAATCCGCTTCTGCATTATGCCTTAAAGAGGCCCGCTATCTAAAACCTAGCCTTTTGACAACTAGGTCAAGACGTGATCACAAATATAAACCTAAACCACTTGGAAAGATTCAGAATTCATTCCAAGAAAGTACTTTAAGCTCAAGCTAAGCACTGAAGATGGTGATGAATAGCTTAGCCAATAAGCCTCAGCTGAGCGACACCAAGCCCGGTTGGACTCAAGCAGAGGGAATCCGACTGTATGGATTTGATCAGCTTCTGTGCCACATTGCTGAGCCACTGCCCCAGAGGTTGGAGGCAGGGTTTTTCCCCAATGCCTGATGGTCCACCGGGCATAAGCCACTGGGAATTATTTGTTAATGCATTTCTTAAACGTTTTTTTAAACTACAGTTACAGTGAGCAGGCTTGGTTGGAAACTTAGAAGAAGTCATCTTTTCAAATCTCCAGTTAGCTTTTAGCACTGACCTATTGTAGTGCCCTGTGGAATCGGTCTTCTAGCTTTTACAAATCCTCAATTTCGCTATTTTGTTTATCACTGAATCTTTTGGGCTCTAGAATAACGCTGCCATCAGTCTGTAACTGGCCCAGGCTGGGCGCTTTGTCTGGAAAAAGACACTTGTCACTGGGCTAAACAACTTTACTGGGGGAAACCATGCTTGGACCAGAAATGCAACGGCAGCGGATATGAACAAGCACCGTCAGGAGAAAGACTTTTAAAAACCCTGATAATACCCTACAGCTAGGGGAGTATGACTGAGTCATTTTCCACCTTGCCATATTTCCATTTAAGAGCTGTGCAGCTGAGATGCAGAGCTTTTGTTTTCCTACTGTACCACTGCCAGTCCTGCTGGAGTGGGCAGAGTGAGAAAGCCAGTAATAAAGTTATGCAGCAGTTTGGCTGCTGGTTTTGTTTCCCCCCCCCCTCTGCTTGCTGGTATCCCCTCAATAATCTACTGCCTTCCCTCTAAGACTATTGCTGGACATGTTTATTATATGAGCAGTGATTCAGTCATTCTGGGTAACAAGCCCTTGCATAGGTTGAGGGCTTTTTTGAGATTTGCAGCTTCATGTGACTAATGGACCATTTGACATGTAGTTTCCCTCTTTCTTCCTCAATTACCCTCTCACTATGAGCAACCGGGACCCACGTGAACACACGTTTTTTTTTTATCTGTTTTTTAGGCTTTAAGCAGCTTTAAAGTCAGAAAAAGGACTGGAATGCCCCACTGTCTGACAGTGTCACATGTTGTTTCAGCTCCAATGAAACTATATGATGTTAACACAATTGTGAAACATTCCTAGCAAAGAGACTCACATCAAATGTCATGAGACTTTAAGCTTAAGCCTAGACAGGTTTTGGACATGTGTTTCTGGAGATGTTGGATCTCCACTACAATAACAAAAGGGTTAACATCTCCTTGAATATCCTGGTATCTGTGCAAAAGCCAATAAAGGAAAGAAAGTTCTCCCTTTCAGTGTTCTCTAACCAATAATTTGGCCGGCAAAATAAGCTGGTTACAAGTACGTGTCGTGTGCAGTTTTTTCCACCAGACCCCGACATTCTCAGTTGGCTTCATGAAACCTGCGTTTGGCTTCTTTGTTTTTAACTAAATAAAAACTTCCTAAGCCCAATGATACTTATGAAATGCAAGATTTTCTATGTGTTATGTAGCTTCACTGTTTACATCTTTTTACATAAAGACTACATACTCAGTGGCTGAGCGGCAACCTGAGCAGCAGCCAAACACAAATCCTACAAGTCAATTGAAAGCATTACACACGACTGTGCCGCCCCTGCACCCGAAGCAGCAGCTCTGCTTCCTGTCATGTGCAACAAGCTGAACCACAGAGCTATAAGTCAGATGCAACCGGCAGCACACGATGGCTCGACTGCAACACTGATCCTGTTACACAGAGAGAGAGAAAGAAAGAGAGAGAGAGACGGAGGGGAAGCAAGCAAAGAGAGAAGGAAAGGCAGAAAGAGAGAGAGTTCTGCTTTCATAGCAAAGAAAAGAAGCTGAAGAATCCCACGCAGGCTGCTGTGAAAGCACAGTCTCACTGATTGAGAAACAGAGATGCTAAAACACTAAGGGACGTGGCCTAACATTTCGGCATCACTGTATGAGGCAAGCCCTTTTCTCCTCCAAACTAAACTGCCAGTCACTGCCTACAAAGCATGACTCCCAGTGTGCCTTCAAGGTATTATTACAATGATGATGATGATGATGATGATGATGACTTTAGCAATGGTGCACTTCCAGAAGTCTGTGTCCCATTACAGTTCAGCAGATGTAGGGCACTCATGACTCCAACACGACCAGGTGGATTTTATCACACTGGCTTACACTTAAACCCAATGGATGAGCGCATACACACCGACATGAGAGTCACATACAGTATGAAGCAGCACTGTCCCATGACTGACCCCACTAAGTGCTCCAGACTGTATGTGTATATTAAACACTGTGGCTTATTAGGGGAAGAAAAGAGCCTCGCTAGCTTCTTTTTTCTTTACATTATTCCCTGTGCCTATCCAAAAAGAATATTAATATATAAATAGGGCTTCTTGTTGCATTTACATTTGAGATGTACAGATACATACAGGATTTAAAACACCAAATTCAAAGCAAATTATTTGAAAGTTAAGTTTCCGTTACCCAACACACGTCTTATCAGACGTCTAAACAGACTCAAGGACTCCTTTGTCCCTCATGCCATTAGTCTATACAACTCCTCACTAGGGGGGAGGAGGAAATAGGGCAGAGAGGACAATATATACATACATACATACATACATACATACATACATACACACATACACACATACATACATGCACACCTGGACTTAAATTCACACCTGGTCACTTTATAATAATTTTTAACACTGGACTAAACACTGACACTTTAATAATAATTTATGGTCTTTTCTTTGTTTATTTGACAAATGTTCGTATTGTTGTTGTTATTATTTTTATTGGTATTTTGTTGATTTTGTTGTCTTTATACTGTCTTTTTATCTATTTTTTATTTCTTTGTTCTTGCTAAAAACTGCTGCTGGAACTTTCAATTTCCTGCGGGAGTCATCCCAAAGGATCAATAAAGAGAAGTCTAAGTCTAAGTCTAAGTCTAAGTCTTATCGTATATACAATATACCCAAAATACACGCAATGGGTCTAAACCCTAAGAGGTGCCTGCCCTCCAAGCTTGTAAACCAGTTGAGAACAGCAACTAACCGTCTAATATTTATTATCATCTATATACCCGGGGGTTTCACTTACACTTTTTTAGAATTAAGTAATCCATTAGGTAAGGACCGGTCTCTTCCAGTTATCAGGCAGCCAAATTACTGTCCACTGGTTTCCATACATGTTAATGTATAAGACCACTGAACACAAATATGGACTTGATGACAATCTTTCAACACAATGCCCTACAGTATGAGCTCTAGGAAAACCAGTAATGAAGTAGCAATGACATTATAAGGTAACTTAATACTAATTGGCCTAGAGAGAACAAAGGCATGGAGGGAAAAATTTAGAAAACAGGACTGACTTCCTAGAGATGTTCAGAATGAACACACAAACCCAGTCACACAAGAAGCTTGGTGACAGCATGCCTGAGGGAATCCCCATACACCCCCTCCACAAAACAGTGGTTGTTCTCGGTTACCAAGCCAACCATGTATTCCATAACATGAGCAGCGGAAACCTGCAACTCTAAAACAGAAATAAAAAGTCGATCAGAACGCACATATCACATGTGGCTACAAACTTAAACAGACATACACACACTCCCACCTCTTTTGCAGTAACAGAAAACCTTATCACATGATTATTACGCTAGAAAGCTCAATGCGTCACACTCCTCAAGATGATCATCATAAGACTGAAAGCCTAATCCCAAGGGAACAAGAGTTTATGTCTTTTACACACTTATCCAGCTCCACGCTCTAAACAGCCAAAGATGTGGGACTGATTTGTTTTGGGTTGAAGTTTGTCATTGTCACATAATGAGAAAGTGGAGGAGTAACCAGATGGTTTTTGTTATAGCCTAACAAAAACAAAACAAGTCATCAGCAGGCGGGCATCAATCTCCACTGATCACTGTGTGATCACTGGAGGTTTCAAGACAAATGTCATGCCTTTAGGACATACTGACGAAAAAATATGTTCACGCTCGCACAGGCGCGCATAGAAAAACACAAATGCTGTATCAGCAGAATCCTAAATGCTATTTATCTCAAACCACTGCGCCTGATCCCTCATCACTGCAGTCTGTTCCAAGCCACTATCAGCCACCAGCACTGCTATGGATTCAGAAGGAGAGAAAAATGAAACCTTTTGCTTTGCACACTTCATTAACAATAGACACCATATTATAAGGGCATGCGTGAGCTGCCTTCTTTTGCGCAATATATGTGGCCATTTGCAGCAGAAATACAGAGGCTCTCACACACACTGCTCCAAGGCAAGGACAGGGAAGCCATGCTGCAGCTGTCCAATAGGCACTGCTCTTCACCCGGCAGCACACAAAAGGAGCCGCGCATGGCTGAAAAACCATGTGTTCCTGTGAACAATGTCATACTATTTCGTAACGCCAGCAATTTAGACAACCAAGCCAACATATGGGAGTTGAATTCGCGGCATTTAATCGCTCAATAATGACTCTATTTTACACCACATGCTAGCACTGCCAGTCAAATTGCAGTGCATTCAGAGACATGCCAGAGCTTCACAGTAACAGTTAGCTATACGTTAATAAGGTTGGTGGGACAAACGCAGTTAAGAAAAACTGGGGGGGGGGGGACACAAATTAAGAGAGAGAATTCTGGAGAGTGTGAAGATAAACCAAAATGAACAGTGGCAATGTAGAGAACTATGAAAAATGGAAAGGCTTTGCTTCCCAAAGGAGAAAAGAGGGGAGGGAGGGGGGGGGGGTTAGCAGGCTAATCAGTTAGTTACATTATCCATGTTAGCTAAAAATGACCGCCACCGTTCCACAGACAGCGTTACTCGGCTTACCACAAGGTCCACGGAGCTCTTCACAGCCTCCGACACGCTCTGCCTGACTTCCGCAGCCGTCCCGGGTTTGCTTAACCTCTTTGTGAATTTTCGCACCTCAGACATTGTGCCCCTCTAGTTGAGAATCCACTTCGTATGTCCCGGTGTGAATGAGCATGCCGCGGTACCGGACGGAGCGGCAGCACTGTTGTGTGACAGCCAGATGTGTGGGTTGTGTTGGAGGTGAACCAGCCAGCGGTTCGCGAGGCGGGGCTGCTGCTTCTGCTGCTGCTGCTGATGAGAGCGGAGCAGAGAGGGTTTATTAGAGTAAGATGCTCCACTACTTACTTCCGGTTCTCCTCGCTGGAGCAGACATAATCAAAGATCGTCGAGAAGCCAGTGGGCGTCAACCGGACATCTTTCCTAATATCCAAATAATAATCACAATTTCTTAAATACTATACTATAAAACAACAACATAGTGAAGCTGGTAGTTGTGAACTTATTGAAGGAAGTCCTTTTATTTGACAGCTTGAATTATGAATTATTGTAGAGGATTTAAGAGTGATAGCCTAAAAAACAAAGCAGCAAAGTTTTTTTTTGTCTCATTCTGTGCAGTTTGATTGTAATTGTTTGTTATTT
>NC_045751.1:18818415-18829772 GCF_008692095.1 Etheostoma spectabile
AAATATGAGATGACTTCAACACTGAAAGAATACTACCATCTTGTGGTGTAGCTGCAGCAAAATTGCACTAACCTCAGCATTTCTCTTGTTTTTCTCAATAAAAACTCTACAAGGTTGCATGTGAGTGTTTTACCAGCAAATTGTTTCCTCAATTCCACACAGAAGTGTATGTATATTTTTTAAAGATTATCTTTGGGGCATTTTTTGCCATTATTAGATACTGACAGTGGATAGACAGGAAAGGTGGACCTCTTACTGGGTGAGCTGGAGGTCGCCCCACATAGAAGTGTATTCAATGAAAACAATGAAATGCATACAAAAGTAGACAAAGCTGGGGGCCAACATGGACATGGCTGATGGGTGTACTAATTTCCCCCAAAAATTATTTATATAGCATTGTGTTTACTAAAGAAAAAGAATAATAGGAGCATCATTACACATATCACTCATTATAATTGGACTTTGAAATGTGAGCCAAGACACACTAAAAAAGATAGGATGAGGATTATGCTTGTGCATGACACGCATCCTTTCTGAAATAATGCTGCTACATGTTGGGAACGGTCTTGTATAAATTACATCAACTTCACAACTGCAGTGTAAACAGACGGCAGCTCAGAGAATGTCGTTATAGGAATATAGGACATTTCTCGTATTCAAAATGATCCTGATAATGCATACATTTAGTTTATTTTCTCCCAAGTTCATATCATAATATAGGTAAGAACGAAATCTATGAGTTCAGGTAAAAACAAAGAAAGCAGAAATGCTGATTAACATGGTGATGTAATGAAGATGCTGAATTTATTGAAGTTTTGAAGAGCATTCTTTAGATAGGAGCAGTATTGAAATCCTTCAGTTAGCTCACTACCTACTGTACATGCTACATAGTTCCTGTTTGCCAAAAGTCCACACAGTTTCTGTGTTAAGCATTCAAAAGCCAACATGCCATTGTGAGAAATGACACACTGGAGAAAGGGAATGGCTGGCTGTTGTCCCAGCATCAGATATAGATCTTCACTTGTAGTTGCACTGGGTGAACTCCTTCAGAGCCCAATTATTCATTTCTATCTTCTGCCGTAATCTGCAGTACTCCTCAGCCAAGGCCTCAAACTCTTTGCCCAAGATTTCAAAGGAGGCCAGTTTTAGCTCAACGGATTGCTTCTCCACTTGACAGGCCTTCAGATCAGACTCCAGCTTCTCTCTGAAATTGAGACACAACAACAAAAGGTTGTTAGGTTTTTAGAGAAGTATGAGACAGAATGTAGTTTGTTTATTAACCGTTCAGTACAGCTCTGAGTCATGCCATATCCTGACATTCTCTGACAACACTGCAGTTTTGGGGTGTTATGTACCAGGGATAAACAGGAGTTTAAGTTTAAAGTTTAAGGAGTTTAAACTAAGAAAATGGTGGAGGACTTAAAGAGGCCTGCCACCCTTGACGGGGTGAATGTGAAGATTGTCAGTGCTTTCAAGTACCTGGGGTTACATCTTGAAAATAAACTGGACTGGTCTGCCAATACGGATGCACTTTACAAGAAAGGGCAGAGCAGGCTCTATTTCCTTAGGAGGCTGGGGTCTTATAACTAACTAACTAACTCCTGCTTATGTTCTACCAGTCTGTCATGGCCAGTGTCCTCTTCTATGTTGTGGTATGTTGGAGAGGCAGGACTAGGAAGAGGGATGCTGGACGACTGGACAGGTTGGTGAGAAAAGCTGGCTCCGTGGTGGGCATGGAGCTGGAGTCACTGACATCAAGTTGCAGAAAAGAGGACCTTTAGCAGACTGCTCTCTATAAAGGACAATGACTGTCACCCCCTGCACACCACTTTCTCCAAGCAGAAGAGCATGTTCAGTAGTAGGCTCCTGTCTCTGTCTTGCAAAACAAACAGACTGCGTAGGTCCTTTGTCCCTAGGGCCATTAAGCTCTTCAATGCTACACAGAAGGGGACGAGTGTGATTAAATTAAGTGTTTAAGTCTGCTCTGCACACTGCCCTATGTACCATGCCTTCATCTGGGTGCCTTTATACATACACGTAAACCCCCCCAGACTACCCTGGACTGGACATATTGGCACTGTTTGACTCCCTTACTGGCTATCTTAGCCACCTGAACATTTTCTAGCTTGCCTGTATGGTTGGTCTACTACGCTGTCTTTTTGTCTGTATAGACAGTTTTCAACTTCAACTTTTCTTCAAGTCTTTTACTAGTGTCTATGTATAGTTAAGTAATGCTTATTCTATTTTTTGATATACAGTGTTGCCTGTTGTACTTGAATAGATATAGACTTTGCTCTGACCATTGCACCTTTCTGCATTTTTCCCCACACCGCTTCTTTACACATGCTACAACCAAACTTTACTGTGAGGGCACACTAGTGATATCTTTCTTTGTATTTTTGTAGTATGTGTGCGTGGTTGTCATATGACATGTCTGTGTGCCTATGTGTATGTATGTTGTGTATAAGCTATTGGACCTTGATTTCTATTGGAATAAATAGAGTATCTCTATCTAACTTTTCTGAGAGCTTTATACCAGGAAGTTATAGTTCAAATTCAAAGGACATTTTAATGTTTAATAGGATCATCACTGTGTAACCTTTCAGAAAGTGCGGTGGAGCTATATCAATAGTAAGGAATTGCATGACAAAAGTGAGAAATTAGTCAGACATGGACTAAAAGCATCTTGCCTTATTTTTCTATGAGCAGCTATCGAGTCCACTGTGTACATGTCCAGCTGAATTTCCACCATGTCAGACCTTTGAAGGAAGAAGAGATAAAACATTAAAAAAAGATTGGAGCCTTTCTAGATAATGGCACCAGTACATCTACAATACCAAAGTGTGCATAAGCATGCAAAGAATTGATAACTCCTTACTTGATCTTCTGTAAGACTAATTCACATTTTCCCTCAAAGTACTCCAACTTCTTCCGGTCCAAATCTGTCTGGACCCTCAGCCTGTGGTCCAAGATGAGAGACTGGAGAAGCTGAATACACTTAATCAGTTCCTGGACACAAGTCAAGAAAAAGAAAAAACACTGAAAGACAAATATTATGTATATAGAGATTCCAAAATTAATACTATCTACTAGCCAAATGCTGGCAAAATATGCAAGGGGCAGGAAGAATGGCTTTACTCACTAGCCAATAAACAATGGTAATCCATTGAGTGGCTGGTAAAATTTGAACATTCACTAGCCATACAGTATATATGGCTAGTGAATGTTCAATAATCTGCAAAAAACAAAGAAAATATATTTGCTTATTTTAGCTAACTACATGTAATTGAAAGAGCACTTACAGAGAGGTAGAGTTGAGCCTGTCTTTGCATGAGGACTGTGTTTTCCCGGCAGGTCTCCTTCAGACGCTCTGCTCTTTTTTTCTCTTTGTCCAACTGGGCTGCCAGATGAGACAGCTTGCTGGTCTTCAGACCCTCACTCTCATTCTCTAGAAGAGATTACAAAATAGCATCCTGGTCATCATGTCAATGATCATGTCAATGATGACCAGGCATCATATCATATCATAGATAGCAGATAATGCAGTGTCTAGTTACAGTACCCCATTCAGGTTGATAGTAAGAGAGGAGGCTAAAGCAGCTTTTCTTCAGATGCTTCTCCAGCTCTTTGGGAAGACCCTGTTTCATTCTTTGAACATTCTGGTGGAGATAAATATTACATAGTTGGTAAACAAGCTACATTTGTTACTGAAGTATCTCTCTACCAATGGTCAACTTTCATTTCTGAGAAAATAAATGTCTACTTTGGTACCACTCTACTCTTTACTGTGGGATCATCCATCTGTCCATCATTTAATGTATGCTCTTCTATTCTGTATTTTTATGACTTACCTTCTCTGATGGCATGAGGTCCATCAACTGTTGGGGGTCCAGACCCAGAACAGAGGGCTGGTCCTGGTTGGTAGTGCTACTGGGATCCAGCTGTCTGATACACTGAGCCACCAGCAGACACTTCTCCAGCGTCTCATAGAACTACACACACACACACACACGCACACACACTATTTGGTAGATTTCTGGATACTGAAATTCAGATGTTTCAAACTGTGACCTTTAGCTGCAATTTGGTGCAACTTTAACAAACAATTTGTTGCCCACAATTCACTGACAGCTGTTTGTGCATTTGTGGTCTGTGTGCATATAAGCATCTGCAAAGTACCAGGTTCTGGTCAGGGGGTACGGTGACATGGTGCTTCCTGATACAGTGGTCCTGGATCATCTCCTGCAGTCCTTTGTGGAGGCTTACGGAGCGCAGCCAGTGACGCCTCTGGCTCTGCAGCTTCTGCTCAGCCTGGAATAAAGCATCTATAAGTGCTCACAGATACACAAAACCTAGCAAACTCGGCCATGAAGGAAGATAGCTTCCATCTATGTGATTGCAATACTAACTGGTTACCAGTAGAGGTCAGTTTGCCGTACATACTGTGCAATTACATAAATAACTACAAATTCAGCAAACGTATAGCTGTTTGGTGTAGCGTGAATTGCGTTAACGCATCAGCTTGTATGTTAGCAAATGTGGAAAGTAACATTACTAAAAGGTTTTATGTCCGCTGATACCTTTTCCAGCTCGGTTTTCAGAGGGACAGTGAGTCCAGTTTGGTCCACATGTTGTGCCAGGGTGGCCAGGAGTTTACAGAACTGAGGATTCTGGGTCAGATCCTCCTCTGTAATGTCACACAGAGGGAAGGAGGAGAGAACTGGGTGGGAAGACAGGAAACACAGAAAACGTATTATAAACGGCCAAACCAAATCACTGTCAGGAGATTCACAACAGTACAGCACTCCAACTTCAACTGGCATGTGAGAAACTAGCATGTGAGAGAAGCTATAACGTTAGTAGCATTTCCTACTAACGTTATAGCTTCTCACACATTCAGCCTACTTTCACATTTAGCATTAAGTTAACAGTCGTTCAAGAATGTTAGTCAACTTATTTTCTTACCCTGAAAATGCAAACTGTCACCCTTCCCAAGCGAGGACACATGTGTAGACTCTGACATTTTCAGCTGAACGTTTAGTGTAATTTTGTGTATGATTTCTAAAGACTTTCCTCGAACGCAACATGAAAAAGAAACGCGTTCTTCCTGAATCGAGTTGCGCGCGCCGGAAGGAAGCGTTCCTATTGGCTAACTGAGCCACATGGTCGATGCTGCGAGAAACTGCGAAGACTGCATGCCACTCGCGAGAGCGCGCACTGGCTAAACGTAAATTACATTTTTAAGGAACTTTACCGTTGTTTAACAACGATATAATCTTCATTGAAATTAATGATAATTTTTGACTAGATTTCAGTTAAATACAAACGATTCCCTGCATGATAAGTTAACAGATTTGTACAAAATGTAACATGTTTGAAGTTAAAATCAGTCTAAAACATGATCTGTTAAGTCTGTTAAAAACATGCTCCCTGAATTCCACCCTTTAGTCTTTTAGCGTTTGCTTGCTGCATGGAGAGGATCTCTCTCTCTCTCTCTCTCTCTCTCTCTCTCTCTCTCTCTCTCTCTCTCTCTCTCTCTCTCTCTCTCACTCTATCTCTCTATCTCTCTCATCATGTTTGGATGCTGGCCATCATTCTCCTTGTTCTCAACATCATTTTAAACATGATATTTTCTTGCCCTTGGCTCATCTGACCATCAGCTTACCTGGCAACAGAAGTTGTTACTGTTGGTGTTGGCAATAAAATAATCTACTTTACTAAAACTTGTTAAACTTCCAGGCAGAGGCGACATTATATGCATAAGTCTTGTTGTCGGGCATGTGTATTGGTTTGATGCCATGTATTGATTTCCTTGAGCTTTTGTTTCCTCTGTCAAAGCCCTTTGTAAACTATTGTGCTACACAAATGAGGTTATTATTAATATTTTCTTTAATAAATGGTCAACATAGTTTTAGATATTCTATTTTTGTTTCGCTGTGCCAGATTTGTTTCACCATTTTTGCTCTGGAGTTTGCAGCAAGGAACTAATGAGATGGGGAGATGATTAGGGCTCACAATTAAAATAAGTGTTATAATGACTTTTAGTTGTAGAAGTTGATTATAATAGAAGTACATGATATGCCTGGTCTTGGGTCTGGTGCTGCATCCAAATACACTGCACCTTCCTGCTATTGTCAATAATATATTTTCTGAGTTGTTTTTATTCTAAATGATTCGTTATGGACAATTTCAACACTAAAACACAACTATTACAATTAATTGAGCGGGCTGTCACACTATATCCATATTGAATCTGGGGTTCCACAACTGTGAGTATTCCTGTACAGTGTGGGATTCCCCCATGAACCCTGTCCTCTTCTGTGTGCTGCTTCTCACAGCTCTGTTTCCTTGCAACAGCCCTTGTCTGCCTAGTCTTCTTGATCCTGCATTTCTGGTGCTTTGCAATCCTACTAACTTTACCTACATCGTTTTATACTTTTTCACTCATTATTCTACTGTGATAAGGTGCGACCAGTCACAGTTTTGTGTGTCGAGACAAGATGTGCCAATAAGCATTAAACAATAAATAAATGTGTGCCTGTGTGTGTTTTTTTCCCTTTTTCCAGTCTGCATGTGATGTATCTTTGGTTTGATTCATAATATATAGAGTAACTTCACTGTCAGGCTGTTTAGGCTGGTGGTCCTCACTCATCAATGAGTGGGCAAAATGGGATATGGGAGCCAGTCAATTTGAATACAATTATAATTGACACGGAGTGAAACCAATGGATTGTGTTAGGATGCAACTATCCATATTGTATTGGTCACGTTTATGGACCAACCCTTATTTGCTAAACCAATTAATGAAAGGTAGTGTTGATTGCCGAGGGTTTTGACCAATTATAATCCTGTATTTCCTAATAGGCGGGTTTTTGTCATTGAGGGGTGGGGTGTTCGAGGTCATTCAGTCCCACTCTGATTCACTCTATCGGCGTGTGTTTGTGGGCACGGGTAGTTGGAGTAAGAAGTCGCCGGGCGGCAGTGCATCTCAAACGCTTTTTTTGGGATAGAAACTCCGCTGAAATTTGCACCACAGACTGAAGAAACGACCCCCGGTGACGACTTCTGTAAAATTATTCAACGCACCGACTGCGCCACACGCCCTACCATCAAACGCAGCCAGGCTATCAGATGTTAGCCAGCTAGCATCCCTGAAAATTGACGGGATCAAGGTGTTGATAGCTAGCCTCCCAGCTAATTATCCATTAGCTAGCATCCTTCTGCCGTAGCATCATTAGCTTGATTTTCCTTCTCGCGCACGCCAGGACTTAACCACTGCTCGTGGCGGTGCCTTTTAGCTCGCGGGCATCAATTCCCACATCCACACAAAAACAGACAACTAGCTGGTTCTACCTAACGATAGCTGCTGCTGGAAAAGACAACGTCTGCGTTGCATTAGTTGGCACCATCACACCCATCTCCCCAACCCCTTCACCTCTGCCCCTCTCACTCCACCCGAAACACTGGAAATCCACAAGCGGCCGGATAGCGGCGAAGGGCCGGCGAAGCTGGGGGTGCCACCGTTACCGGACTCGCCGGGAGTCGTAACGGCTACAGACAAGCTCAGCTGTGGGGACCTACCGACAAGTATGGACGGGCTGGCCGTGGAAGTTCGCGGCTCGAATGGGGCCTTCTACAAGGTAACCTGGTTGCAGTCGTAGTTTCTAGTTGTCCCAGTTAAAAGTTTTGTTTAAGGAATAACTGTTCCGTTCTCCTGGGCACAGCCATAGCCAGACATTAACAATTTAATTATTGTTTGCTTAGGTCCAGTTCTTGCAAACAGGGATGGTTTGCGTCCCATTTGGGTTGGCCATTGTGGGGCGAGTAGCTAGCTCCAGTTAGCTGTTGAGCTAGGCACACTTGTCATCACTATGGCCTATATTTGGTCGTTATAACCAAATGTCAATATGAATACAGGCCATACCATTGGAACCAGATTGCCATAATTTGAAGTGGCGTACAGTGTTTCTCCGAGCATATTGCTTTGTCTTGAATTGTTAAATTCAGGCAATTAATACCAAAGCGAGCTGCTAATCAGACAGCTGGAGTGCAATTCCTGCTTATATGCATTGAGATGCTACATCAAAGCTCAGATACCGGTAATTCATTTGTTTTGTCCCCTAACCCACATTTTAGCAACACTAATGAACATCTGGTCTTATGTGTATTGCTCTGACAAGGAAGAACTACAGTCAGTTTCTGTTTCATTTCTCTTCATATACAGACACATGACGTGAAGGATTTCTTGCTTCTGTGTCATAGCTTGTTTTCAAACATCAAATTAAGATGGCAACTCAGTGACTTCAAATTGAAATAAATGCTTCTTTTTTTTAAATATTAATGTTTTTATTGGTCAGTCATACGGTTTCTGTCTTGGTGAACATTGTAGCTTTTGATATCATTTGGGATTTAATGGAATCTAAATCCTAACCTCTGACAATTCTTTTTGTATTGCTTTTATTTGAATTCCTCCATGTGCTCTTCTAGTCTCTGTCTTTGGGTGTTCTGATGGTCAAGCGAACACATGGCAGTTTAGAGATGAGCCTATATTTACTCTCCTCATGGTGCTTCACCTGTCGTTCTGTTTTACAGGGTGACAGTTTGACTCTGGCATGAATGAACACTTCCACTCTTCCTCTCTATTCCGTCCAGTATCTCTCACAGCTCTCATTTTGTGGACAAGATGGACACGTTATGCCCCTGTAAAATACTTTATTTCTTACAATGTGTTTCTGTGACAAGCGCTTTATAACAAGTTTTTACTTTCTTTCTTACTCTCAACTTTGTTAAGGGCATTCTAAATGTCATATGTTTTTCCTTGATGGGCACAAATCTTCATTGTAATTAGGACATGGGGTAAAATGATTTTGCTGTTTGAATACACTTCATTCATCTTGGTGTCAGTGTGAGTTAGTTTTTTTTTTCTATCTATGAATCAGAATCCTATTTATGAACCTGTCAGGGCAATACAACACCTTGCACTTTGTCTTGTGTAAAGTCTGCATCTGTTGCAGTAGAAAGCACATACCAGGAAAACCGTTCAAACCCTAAATGAAGATTGAAACCGTTTTTGTATTATGTCAATTGTGAGTCATTCTTCACATGAGTTTTTTTCTTTTGGCTGGATAAACTTCATCAATAAAGATCTTAATTTTTGCACATTTACGTTATCATAAGCAGGCCAATCAAATGAGTATCTCTAAACACAATAGTTTCTTGTGTGAAAAAGAGTTATCCCATCTAATCCATTTCTGTGAAAGAGAAAGTTTGCAAACCTCCTGTGGCCTAAAAGGTCTTGCTCGCCACATGGTCTTGCAGGAGAAAGGGACGTCATTACGAAGCTGTTTGTGTGCCACTCTGCCCCCACCTTTCCACCAGTCATGTCATAGTAGAAAGAGGGCTTCTCTGCCCTTTGACCTGGCGGTACTTGAAGGAAGCAATACTCAATCTGACAAAACATGCACGTGCAGCTGTCTTTTAATGGGACTTTTAGAAATGGGAGGATAAGGGCTTTTTTTTATTTCAGTCACACCTTTTGTCATTGCTGGCTTCTTCTCAAGAAGCTAGTCAGCTCTAGTGCCACTGGAAACCTGCAGTGTAAGAGGCAGATGGCAACTGTTCATTTAGATACAGTGGCATGTTTTGACCATTAATTAGGACCATCTCAGAACAGCAGGTGGTGATTGATTATCTGACTTGTAGTCAGTGGAATGCTTAAGGAATGTAAAAGGGTGTAAAATGTAAAAATCCCAATGGGTCATCTACACACATACATTGCCCCATGATCCAGGCTGAAACCCTAGCTAACACGTGCAGTGCAAAGGCAGCATCTTCCCAGCAGGTGAATCCATACCCCCACGCATGGTTGCAAGAAACTGCCTGACCTCTGTCCCATATACGGTAGTGTCACACTGGGAGACATGCCACACCCACCACTTTCCTCTCGTCTCATCATTGCTTAGTGGTAGGGGGTTGTTGGTCAAAGGTTTATGGCATGTTGAGATTTATGAATGTTCATGATGATGATAGACTAGTATCTAGGATCTCTCTCGTAGTAGTAGTTGTCTCAGGGCTATCACATAATATGTCCATATAGGCTAGGCTGAACGAACGCCTGCCTTCCCTATACCTAATATGTACCCTCATGAACATGTCGCTTGTAAAACTAGAATTCAACATACAAGGAAACTAATGCATTTTAATTCTGTTTATCTGTGAGTGTGTGAGGGAAATTTCCAGGCTGTCTGTGCTGTCAGGAGGAGTCAGTGTTCATAGTCACGTTATCCAGCACAGAATTCACAGCCAGAGAATTGTGTCAGTGATGTGATGTCTTGGCTCCCAAAAAGCCCTAGATGCCATTTTTCAGCAACAGTCACAGTGTTGGTCTTGCATGGATTACAAGTCAGCTGTCTGTGTTGTTTACGTGCAAAATAAAACGTTCACAACCCCACCTCTCATCACCGTCTGTCTTGTGCATTCGTGGGAATAAATTTCTCTCTCTCTCTCTGTCTCTGCTTTTCTTTTAGGGTTACATCAAAGATGTCCATGAAGACTCGCTCACAATTGTTTTTGAAAACAAGTACGTTTCCCATTTCTATGAACCTCTCCTGTATGTCTACTTTATGATAAATAGACCATACATGGGCAAATGAAGCTTGAATTGTAGTAATTGAGTTACTACGACTGCTCACGGCTGGTGCTTTACCCAGGCGCTCAAAAATTGTCCTCTTCAGCACCTGTGCTTGGCATGCAGCTGCCCATACATGTCTCAGTTTTTTTACCTCTTGCTCTGATCCCTCCTGCCCTTGCCAACCTGATAGCATGCTTTCCTATATGCCTAGTCCCACCTACTGTCCCTTTGCACCGCCCGCCCATCCCCCTGGTCCCGCTTTATCTACTCAACCCATAGTGTAGAGCAGGGCGCCCCTAAAAATAGTGACCCAAGGTATGCATGGTGGGAGGAGTGGCAGTATGCTTCCCCCCCCCCCCTTGTCCTTTTACTTTCTCTGAGCACATGGAGTTGTTGAAGTAGCTGTTTGTATAAGATAGTGAATGAATTAGACTGTTTTTGGTCTTAAAAGACAGTTATAACTCTCTTGAATCTAAATTATTTGTATATCTACAGTTCTTATCTCATGTAAAAGGACATCATACAATGGACATAGTCACTCACTGTCCAGACACAGTTCCACAAACTTCCACATTAAACTCATGAATGACCGATTTTAATTTTCATTATGTCTGTTAATGTGCTGCACAGAACTGAGAGGGTAATACCCAGGTCAACACAATCCCAATATGACGTGAGGGTGAAAAGAGCTTGAGCTAGGCTGCTTGAACTATACAACAGCATTGCA
>NC_045751.1:18829782-18835279 GCF_008692095.1 Etheostoma spectabile
TGTGGTTGTTAAGCTGATGAGTGTTTGTGTACTGTTTCTGTGTTTTCTTGCCATAGCTGGCAGCCAGAGAGACAGTTGCCCTTCAGCGACGTGCGGTTGCCTCCTCCAGCCGACTACCACAAGGAAATTGGTGAAGGGGAGGAGGTGGAGGTAAGGCCTACCGCTTTGTCTTTCTGACTCCACTCATCCAACTGACTTTTTGCTAACTTCAAATCTCAAGGCCTCGGTGTCTTTTTACTCCACCTGAAGAATCATTATTGGCTAGTATTGACTTCTTACTGTAAAATGTCTACTAGTATATGGCTGCTTATGAGCTGTTTTTAAATCTGGATTTGTATATATTTGTTTGTGCTTTTGGGCAGCAGATTTGCATATCCAACATATTATATATTTTCTCCATATCACACACAACAATAGTTAGTTGTACAGTATGCATCCTGTCTGCTTTTTGCAGCCAACGGGCATGTTCACTGTCATCACATCTTGCTTTCCATTACAAACCGCTTGAAGCACACTTAACAGGTGTAATAGTTGTAGTTTTTTTTGTCTCTGGCTTAACTGTCAATCACTCTCCTTACAGGTTTATTCGAGGGCCAACGAACAGGAGCCATGTGGCTGGTGGCTGGCCCGGGTCAGAATGATGAAGGGAGAGGTAAGTGGTTCCAAGAACCAAAGAACATTCATCTATTTTTTTTTTCCTTTCTTAAATGGTAAATTGGTAAAAGATTTTTTAAAAAAAAAGCTAACTTTGTTAACAAATGTTTTCATCGCTGATGCACACAAAAACCAAACCTATTCTTTTTTACTTTGGAGACGTGTTTGTCTTTAGGTTGTTTTTTTAAAGCTCCTTTTGACCTTTGCATGTGTCCATTAGTGTAAACAACGTAGTCAAACAACTGTAAATTACACAGAACAGCATGATGTTTAGTTGTATTGTCATAAACCACAGCCAATCCGGTCTAATTTGCTAAAAAGACATGGTTAGTTTCTGAGTTTTAGTTCCTTGGGCATTAAAATTCCTGGAGCTATTTAGTTGAACAGGGCTAATATTGTTAAGAAGGAGATATCTTGAGTCAATGATGAGATCCAGCTGGGCTAGCTTCCTCTGTATCTCACTGTTGTAATAATTATTAATAGAGGCGAAGCAGCTCTTAGCTTTTACTTTGACATCAGTGTTTTGTGATATTGCCAGTAACTGTTAATTGAGCTTTAAGTACTGCTGTATGTAGAGTGATTACAGGCGGCCTGTAGGAAGATAAGCACGGCTGTGTAATGAGCTCAAAGAGCCGGTATGTCCTGATGTGGTCCGACACTGTACCTTCAAATTATATTTCCCATACACCCTGTGCTTTTTCTTCGCACTGACTTCTTGTGACAAAATGGATTTGCTCCAGGCTCGGTCTAACTGGCCCAGTTGGCTTATTTTGACGTTTTTTTAATTTATTTTTTTAGGTTTCAAATAACCAAGAACCAGAGTGGGCTCTTGGTCACCAGTACAAGTTTTGGCTTAAATAGTGGGTCAGTGTGATATGGAAAGGACACTGTTGTAGTGCTCCTGTGCCAGGAGCGTTGCTGCTGGTGTAGTGCTGTTATTCAGAGTCGTCTGATAAGAGCCTGCAGGAATGTCTAGCATTGACTGATGGCTTTAATTCTGTCCTTTTGAGCATGGAGTGTTCATCTCACTGCCTCACTTTCTCCTATGGTTCCCCTTTTTCTTTGTCGTCATTTTTTGAAATCTCTCTCTACATCTCACTCTGTTACACTCTTTGTTCCATCATTGAAATGATTAAACTGGGAAAGAAATTTATTGTAGCTTCATAAAGGAGTTCTGCTCTGTATATAGCTTGGCATGTTTGTTTTTTAAATTCACATTGGTTATCCGAGCTGTCAAAACTTTGTGTCTGCCATTTTTGGCTACATTATTAAAAATCTGTATCTCTTGTGCTGTTTTCAGTTCTACGTGATTGAGTACGCGGCATGTGATGCCACATACAACGAGATTGTCACAGCAGAGCGCATCAGGCCCCTCAATCCAAACAGCCCTTCCTCTCGAAACTCCTTCCACAAGGTCCCCATCGCTGTCCCAGAAGACCTCAGGGACATGTGAGTGTCTCTACACTGTCAAAATTATATCCTGAAGATAGATTAAAAAAAAATAAAAAAACATTCTGTTTTTTTTTTTATTAACGTCAGCATTGCAGCATCTTAAGACCTGGACATTGAGCAGTGCCAGAGGAAATCGCAGTAAAAAAATAAATGATAAACTGAGATTTTCTTGAGTATATAAATAGATGCTTCTACATGTTGAAACACCGTTCTCTGAATGTCCAGTTATTAATCACAAGGATGACTCTGGATTGTTTTCTTATTGACAGCTGTGAAAATGACAACATTCACAAAGAGTTCAGGAAAGCTATCGGAGCCAACTGCATCTTCTACAGTGCCCAAACACAAGAACTCATTGTGCTGGTTAGTACTCAGAATACACACTTTAGCTGGGTCTCAACTCACCAACAAGTGAATGGACTTGATACATATCCACAGATGAGGAAATAATACAAAGGAGCTGTAGTAGATCTCATATAAAACTTTGAAAGTAATGTTTTGGGTATAAAGATACTTAGGTGTAGATCTGACTCTAGCTCATGCCCCATATCTTGCCTCCTCTTCCTGCCTCTTTTAGGTGTTCTTTTTTAGACAAAACAAATGCAATGACAAAAGTCTGAATCCACATTTTTCCACAATCCAACCTTTTCGGTATTAAAGAAACCTTTTTAATATGCTCATATTCACACACACTCTGACAAACCAAATGTTGATCAGTTGTAACTAATCTCTTTTTGGTCATCCCCAGTCTACAAATGAAACCACAGTAAAGCGTGCAACTCTTCTGAGCGACATGCATTTCCGCAGCATCCGTACCAAGCTTATGCTAATGTCCCGCAACGAAGAAGCCACCAAACATTTGGAGGTAAACATACTCTTTTTGTATAGACATGAACACATCCTGTCAAATGCACACTTCCTTTTGCCTGTACGAGTGGGTATTTGTCACAAACACATTAGAAGCCCTAGCCAACCATTTTGGCTTAGTTTGCACACAAACCACCTACGCGTTTCCCTTCCCAGACAAGTAAGCAGCTAGCGTCAGCATACCAGGAGGAGGTGAGGGTCAGGGAGGACCTGATGGGCCTAGCCATCGGCTCCCATGGTGCCAACATCCAGCAGGCACGGAAGGTACCTGGTGTCACAGCGATCGAGTTGGAGGAGGAAAGCTGCACATTCAGGATCTACGGAGAGGTACGCTGCTTAATGCGCTTGTGTCCCATTGTATGTCCTTGCTATGTCACTTCTTGTCCCAATATATGGCAAGGTGAAGCGTAATTTTGTCTGTGTGTCTTTTGTTACAGTCCCCAGAGGCAGTAAAACAGGCTAGAGAGTATCTTGAGTTCACAGAAGACTACTTTCAGGTACCCAGGAACCTTGTAGGTGAGTGAGCTACATTCCTGAGGGAGCTCATTTTGTTGGTGACAACATCCCACTTCACATACACCTCACTACTACACATATACACTCTTGTTATTATCATGACATTTCTAACATTTTTAATGTGCAGGCAAAGTCATCGGCAAGAACGGCAAAGTCATTCAGGAGATTGTGGACAAGTCGGGCGTGGTCCGTGTCAGGATCGAGGGAGACAACGACAAAAAGCTTCCCCGTGAGGAGGTAGGCAGGCAGGGGGCAGGCAGGGACGACACTGCCAGCAGCAAAGAGGTGAATGGACCGCTCGGCTGGCCTCCCAGTCCCCCTATAACCACCCCTCTCCCCCCTCTACTTTCCAAAAAGCAAAGCTTATTAGCAGCGGAGTGTAGAAGTCCCATGTGCTGTCTGCTTTGACACTGTTCCGTTCTGCTGCTTTGTCTCTTGTGTTGTCACTAGCACTTATGTTTTCATTGCTTTCAATACACACAGCCCACTGCACAGCATATGTCAGTTACAATGGCTGTGTGGGCACTTCACTGTCTGTCATCTATGATGGGTTGATTTGTTTTTGTTGTGAGTGCTTCCTGTAATTTTTAAGCATACTAAGCTTTCCAGGAATGATTTGTAATTCACCACCTTAAATATTGTTTTTGACAAAAGTTTAAACTGTTTCCTTGTCGGTGATATCTCCCCGATAATGGCTCAGTATTTATAGTAATGATTCAATTTTATTTAAATTATCATATAACAAGAGTTATCTTAAGACACTTTACAGATAGAGTACCAGTAGGTCTGCTGGACCACACTATCATTTACAAAGACCCAACAATTTCCCACGAGCAAGCATTTGGGCAACAGTGGCGAGGAAAAGTTTCCTTTTAGGCAGAAACCTCGGACAGACCTTGACTCTTTGTGGGCGGCATCTGTCACTGCTGCTTTGGACACAGACACTGATACAGATCTAGAAATATGATTGATAATTATAGCATAGATGATTATCTGTTTGTTATGTTTTTATTGACACTTAAGTCTTCATCCAACCTCTTTGTGTTTGACCAGGGCATGGTTCCCTTCGTGTTTGTGGGAACTAAAGAGAACATCAGCAATGCTCAGGCTCTGTTGGAGTACCACGTGTCCTATCTCCAGGTTAGTCGATCCTCCATGTTCACCAGAAGATGGCGGCACCTGCATTCTTTTTCTGTTCCTATCACTCAAAGAATGTTACGTTAACTGCATTTCTTCAGACGTTTTTACTCTGGCTTTGATTTCATAAAGGTGTTTTTGTTCAAAATGTCCCAACATATAGTCGAGGAAACGTTGTCCTTTATGTGACATGTGGGGTAAAGACGGGGTGCTGTTGGGAGATATGGGCGTATGTGCAGGGTCATTTCACATTGGTCACCTGTTACTCTCCTGTCCTGCACCACATGCGGAAAGCTGCTCAGAGCACCTCGTTTTGCCCTTACCTCATGTGCTTTTATAAATAGCCCCTCTCTCTGGGATGGGGTGAAGGGTACACATGAGTTTAGATTACCAGCTATCTGGACCCTCAGCTTCCAAGAATAACACCAAACCCTTGCCCTGCCTCACTTCCTTCACGCCCCTCCCTGGAGGTTCAGCTGTTGTTGGTGGAGGCAGCTGTCGCACTGTGAAGTGAGACCCCTTCCTCCAAATAAGCCATCACTAAACAACCACAAGAAACTGCTGTCATTGCACTGCTGCCATTAGACGCCAAAGCCCACCCCTCTCTTCTATGAAAATGGCATGGCTTTTCTGACATTTTTAGATTGTCATACCCCCAAAAGAATTATCTTTTACAGATGTCATTTAAGTGTCAGCAAACATAACCGATCCATTTAACTTTATCCTAGCGATAAATCTGTGTTGTGAGTGAGAGCATTGGTTGCACATGGGTAAAATGGTGGTGAAAATGATTATTGCGTAGCCGGAGAATGATAAGAATGTCTGTTCACTCACTCAAAGCACATCCAGAACATTTCAGCTGTTTTTTTTT
>NC_045751.1:18835289-18840718 GCF_008692095.1 Etheostoma spectabile
TTTTTTTTACAAATAAGCCTTTTCCCAACCTGGATCACTACAACTAATGCTTTTAATCAAATCGGCCATCTGATAAAATTGGTAGGTGTTTCAGCAGAAGTACGTGTTCAGTCTAAATGGTTATTTTCAGCGTTTTTACTGCGTTGAATTTGCCCACAGTCCCATCTGTTTGGAACACTGAACTTTATGCATTACTGCCACTTAGTGGTAGAGGGATAGACTTAATAACAAGCACAAGACCAGCCCAGGCCCAGAGCAGAGGTTTTAAGACCATGGCTTGGTCCCAGCTCAATACAGCAGAAGTTGTGTTTGGTATTTTAAAGGTGTCTGTTATGAAACAATTGCAGGCAATCGCAGTCAACCTGACTAAAAGTCGGCAGGAAAATCTGTTATTGCTGAGAGTTGAAAGCACTGTAATACTTCAATTGATTAATGTAGATTTTATAATTGGGGTCCCGTTGATCCTTATAAAGTCTGAAATTAGATTTTCAGAATTTAAGTTCATAAAATGTATTAAGTCTTACTTTCATTTATGGTAAGTCTTAAATTTACCTACCAAGATACCTAGTTGCATTAGACATATTTCCTCCCATCATTCACTTGCATATGGTTTGTTCATTGCCGATTTGTGACTCAGTCCAGCTCTTTCTTTTTCTTGTAATGTTTCAATTGGTTATTCAAAGGCCTCTTGTTCTCATGGTAACCAGATTAAAGTAGTACATAAAACATGTAGATTAGGCTCAATCAGTTGGCCAGGGTGTTTCAGAGAAGACACAAATCCTATTATTTTTTAATAATTTCTAGAATCTGGATAATGTTTTTAGTGGAGAGGCACAGCGGCAAATATGCGACATGAAGGACAGGAGGGAACTTTTATTTTGGTGACCGCTTAGCTGGAGTTTAAAGATTTAATGGACTGTTTAAGTGGATAAAAGACCGTGGTGTGTGTGTGTGTGTGGGGTGTGTGTGTTGTGGTGTGTGTGTGTGTGTGGGTGTGTTTGTGTGTGTGTGTGTGTGTGTGTGTGTTTGTGTGTGTTTGTGTGTGTGTGTGTGTGTGTGTGTGTGTGTGTGTGTGTGTGTGGTGTGTGTGTGTGTGTGTGTGTGTGTGTGTGTGAGATTAACTATAGCCCACTCTATGTACCGCAATAACACCAGAACTAAAATGAACAATTCCAATCAAATTGTAATTCAAATTAATGAAATCTTTTAAAATAATAGAATAATTTGTATATATTGTAAAGTGTGACAGTAGGACAGAGTTTACAGCATTTGCAATTAATCTGATTACATTATGAGATTGTACATATGATTATATATGGTGCTAAAATTATTATATTAGTCATATTGTAAAATAGATTTAAAGTATAAAGCTCAGCCCTAATTTGCTTTCATTGGCTGTAAAAAAGACTGTAAAGATCAAATTTTCTAAACTAATCTATTCTTGTTTAAGCCATAGCATTTGTTTGTAGTTGACCTGATAATACCTTTTGGTCAGATGGTCTCCATGTGATGGGATATCTTTTGGCACATCATTTGCTGACAAGCTGGAAGGGGCCCAGGTCACCTCGTCTGGCTAGTTGGCCCAGGAACCTTATGTTTCGCTAAACTTTGGAAGATGCAATATGTAATACATGGTTGAAAAGAGAAAGTTCTCTGCGCTTCTGCAAAACACAACTTTCCTGTGCAACCCGGGCAGGACAAAACGATGTAGAGTAAATAAGTCACTGTTATGTACGTGTAAAAAAAAAAAAAACACACACACAAAAAAAACCTTAAAACTATAAATTCTTTTTTTAAAGGCGGTTTATGTAGGTGCTCTTTCTTTTTTCATGCAGTTTACCTATGGGCGTCCACCAAAGTGTGTAGTATAATGACATGCAGGGAAGAATGGGCATTTTGAAACATTTCAATAAACCATGTGCTGAACAGGCTTCGAAGTGTTTGCTATCTACAACTGTCTCATCGTCCCTTTCCTGTAGGAAGTGGAGCAGCTGCGCCTAGAGCGTCTCCAGATCGATGAGCAGCTCCGTCAGATTGGGGTTGGGTACCGCGTGCCTCCTACTCGAACTGGGGGCCCTGGTGTTGAACGGGAGAAGGGCTACTTGACAGACGATAGCAGCAACTCACTCCACACCTCTCGCACCTATGGAGGCCGCGGCAGAGGGCGTAGGCCCTCCAACAGCCAGTACTCTGGATATGGTGAGAATGAAGCAGCTGAGTCATTATTTCAGTTGAACACATTGGAGAGGAATAGAGACAATAAAAAGAAGAAAAAAAACAATTCTGCCTTCTGCTTATGTTTGTTTTTACATTACTTGATTACTTGTCTGCTTGATCCAGGCACAAACTCTGAACTGTCCAACGCCTCTGAGTCAGAGGATCTTGGCGAGCGAGACCAGAGGCCCCGTGGCATAGGCGGTGATGAAAGAGGCTCCCGACGGGGGGGCAGGGGCCGAGGCTCTAACCCAGGACGAGGCCGTGGAGGGCCAGCATCCAAGCCTTCCAACTCCATCAGCTCAGGTAGTTAAAGCCCATGTTTAGGCTAGCAACAAACCAGGGCCTTACATTTCAACTTTTGAGGAAGCTTAGCTACCCTCAAACCAAATCCTGTTCTCAAGTTAACACTTCGTTGTACATTTGTGTGAAGGGCTGCACCCCTTTTATGCTGTATTTAAAAATTATTTTGTAACTCATGGTTTTTCTTTTCTTTTTTTTTCTTAATGTGTATTGCGCAAGTGTGTGTGAAGCACTTTGTAACTGCGTGTTAACTGCATTACATCACTCCCAGCAATCTTCAAGGAGAACAATGAGGCAAAAACGGCATCACTGATCCGCTTTAACCAAACTTACCAACTGTAGCTTTAAAGTCAGCTTAAGGAGGATATTCAGTTGTTTTTTTTAATAAGGCAGTCTTTGTGTTAAAACTAAAACAAAAAAGTGAAAATAAGAGAAGATTAAGTGTAGTTGCGATACTAATTTTCTGTGGCATATCCAGTGCTGAGGGACCCAGACAGCAACCCCTATTCCCTGCTGGAGGGTGAGGGAGAACTGGCCGACACAGACATCAGCGAAGGCATGGGAGGAGATCGCCGCAGACGCTCTCGACGCCGCCGCAACGACCAGGAACCCAGCGTGATGGACGCTGCCGCAGAGTCGGACGGCCAAGCCGGCCCCAGCGAGAACGGACTGGGTGAGAACTTTAGTGTTGTATTCTCATCTCTGTTGCATAATCGTTTGTAAAACCGAAGTGTTTGTCATGGCTCTAAGTTGTGAATGCACCGGCACTCTGTTAATCTCTGCAGTTGAAACCAACGCGGACGTACTGAACTGTAACTTTATCAGACCTAGTAACCAATTTTTTCTCACCTGACTGTTAGATGAAGAAGCACGACCTCAGCGCCGCAATCGAAGCCGCCGCCGCCGTAACCGTGGCAACCGCCCAGAGGGAGGTTCAGCAAGCCGTGACAGGCAGCCAGGTGAAAGTGGTGAGTTGCCAGGTTTTGCAAGTCAACATTATCCTCTTCAGAATGAAAAGGATATTCTCTATCAATAAAATCCTCTTTGATCATGCTTGATTGTCCGGTATTCTAGTTAGTTCTTTAGGGCTATAGGGGTGCTCATAGAACATTTTAAAGTAGTCCTAACTGTACTGTATTTACAATGTAGCACCCAGAAATTGTTCCAGCTCACAATTTTCAATGTTTTCAGTGACTGTTGCTGACTACATATCCCGTGCCGAGTCCCAGAGCAGACAGAACCTGCCCCAGAAGGAAAACCACGCTGGCCCCGAGCCCAAGGTACAAGCAGAAACACATATTGACCCCAGTCTTAGTTTTCTTGATATAAATCCGATTGTTGGTCACCTTTTCTCACTTTTTGCCCAACACAGGAGAACGGGACCAGCGCCACAAAGGATGAGCGAACACCCTCCAAGGGTTCCCCCAGCAAAGGCAAGACCTCGGCCAGCGAGACCCTGACCTTGGTCAACGGGGTCTCGTAAAGAGACGGCCCTGTCCCTCGCGAACCCAAGTCTAGAGCAAGACTCCATGGCAAACTCTGTCCCTGCTTGCATTAACTTAAACCTTAAACAGATGAGTGAAAAGTACCTGACAAAATACCTGAATTCATACTATGAGAGTGAAAAAGTACAAAAAAACGACAAACGCATCTACTTAAAAACACACGTTAACGGTGTATGCTATCCTATCTATCAGTACTTAGTGCTTATTTAAAAAAGAAAAAAAAAAAAAAACTAGCTTGCCAAAAAAGAGCTGGTGGATGTGACTTGATTTTTAAAAATACTGAAATACGAGAAACAGGACGAGACTTTTTTTTTTTTTTTTGAAACGGTTGTCTTTATTTGTGTCTTTTTTGTTATGTTAATTTTGTTCATTGTTTATCACTGGTTTGGACTTGGCGGTCGCTCTCTCAACCAAAACAGACACGTCTCTTAACAGTGTTAAAGTACCGACTAGAGAGATGTAAGCTGTAGGGAGTGGCGCACAAGCAGACAGTGCAATAGCTTATGTGACGCGACGTTCGCACACTGAACCTGGGAGTGGAGGCAGACAGACAGACAGATCGGAATATTGATAGACATTGTGCCTTGAATTTGAAGAAAAAAAAAAAGAAAAAAAAAACTATTAATAAAAAAAAACTTGAGTTTTCCATTAAGTTTGTTTTTGTTTCCCAAGAGGAAGAAAAGAGGGAAATGTGGTCTTCCAGGTTTTTTTTCGGTTCCAAGAAGAGAACAGACCTGTGAGGGAGCGATTTGTAAAAATGAGTGAAAAGAGGATACAGAAAAGGAGGGAGTGGATGGCCAACATGAGAGGGTGAAAGAAGTCCGGTGCCAAACATGAAATTCAAGGCGCTTGTTCTCATTCCGAGTAGAATGGACGCCGTAGGGGGTCAGTGCGCGCGTATGTATGTGTGTGCACAGTTGAGATATTTGGCAACCACAAAACAAAACTAGGAAGGGTGAGGTAACTAAATGTAACGCAGCCCTGGGCGGGTCGCACGGTGAGGCATCTCTATTTATCAACAGGCCTAAGGGGGTCTTCCTCCTCCTACCTGTTATAGGTCTTTTTGAGGGTCCAGGGTGGCTCCCATACAGCCTTGTAAACAAGACAAGCTGAGACCAGACACATGGCAGACTTGAACTATAGATTTAGACTTAAAGAAAAACTATACCGTGCCTCTTTCTCTGTGTCGGAGGGGGCAGCGGTGCTAGCTTCCAGCCACACTTGTGTCTTGATAAACCACTGCAGCACACAGCTCCGAATGCACACGAGGGCGAACCACCTTTCTGGGACAGGTGCTGCAAGTGGGGGGGAAGGGCCTGGAAACTGCAGACTGCGATTGGGACAGCTTCAAATAAACCTGAGAAGCCAAATGACACACAGGCTCACACTTGCAGGATACATACAATA